>NC_064615.1:1129131597-1129434628 GCF_023898315.1 Schistocerca nitens
AGTATCTCTATTTCGATGCATTATTCCTCCTTTACTGCATCCCTCGCTCCCTCACATTGACGAATTAACACACAATTTGCGTCCATATGAAATACTCTGGGTTCCCTGCATTATCTTTCTAAAACGAGATTCATTTCTACGGAAACGATATGATTTTCTTTTGGGAGTCGAGTATCTCTTTTCCGATGCATTATTCCTCCTATACTGCATCCCTCGCTCCCTCACATTGACGAATTAACACACAATTTGCGTCCATATGAAATACTCTGGATTCCCTTCATTGTCCTTCTAAATCGAGATACGCTTCTACGGAAACGATAGGATTTTCTTTGGGGTTCCGAGTATCTCTTTTCCGATGCATTATTCCTCCTTTATTGCATCCTTCGCTCCTTCACATTGACGAATTAACACACAATTAGCGTCCATATGAAATACATTGGATTCCCTGCATTGTCCTTGTAAATCGAGATACGTTTTATACGGAAACGATAGGATTTTCTTTGGGGTTCCGAGTATCTCTTTTCCGATGCATTATTCCTCCATTACTGCATACCTCGCTCCCTAACATTGACGAATTAACACACAATTTGCGTCCATATGAAATACTCTGGATTCCCTGCATTCTCCTTCTAAATCTAGTTACGTTTCTGCGGAAACGATAGGATTTTCTTTGGGGTTCCGAGTATCTCTTTTCCGATGCATTATTCCTCCTTTACTGCATCCCTCGCTCCCTCACATTGACGAATACACACACAATTAGCGTCCATATGAAATACTCTGGATTCACTGCATTGTCCTTCTAAATCGAGATACGTTTCTACGGAATTGATAGGATTTTCTTTGTGGTTCCGAGTATCTCTTTTCCGATGCATTATTCCTCCTTTACTGCATCCCTCGCTCCCTCACATTGACGAATTAACACACAATTTGCGTCCATATGAAATACTCTGGATTCGCTGCATTGTCCTTCTAAATCGAGAATCGAGATACGTTTCTACGGAAACGATAGGATTTTCTTTGCGGTTCCGTGTATCTCTTTTCCGATGCATTATTCCTCCTTTACTGCATCCCTCGCTCCCTCACATTGACGAATTAACACACAATTTGCGTCCATATGAAATACTCTGGTTTCCCTGCATTGTGCTTCTAAATCGAGATACGTTTCTACGGAAACGATAGGATTTTCTTTGGGGTTCCGAGTATCTCTTTTCCAATGCATTATTCCTCCTTTACTGCATCCCTCGCTCCCTCACATTGATGAATTAACACACAATTTGCGTCCATATGAAATACTCTGGCTTCTGTGCATTGTCCTTCTAAATCGAGATACGTTTCTACAGAAACGATAGGATTTTCATTGGGGTTCCGAGTATCTCTTTTCCGATGCATTATTCCTCCTTTACTGCATCCCTCGGTCCCTCACATTGACGAATTAACACACAATTTGCGTCCATATGAAATACTCTGGATTCCCTGCATTGTCCTCCTAAATCGAGATACGTTTGTACGGAAACGACAGGTTTTTCTTTGGGGTTTTGAGTATCTCTTTTCCGATGCATTATTCCTCCTTTACTGCATCCCTCGCTCCCTCACATTGACGAATTAACACACAATTTGCGTCCATATGAAATACTCTGGATTCCCTGCATTGTCCTTCTAAATCGAGATACGCATCTACGGAAACGATAGGATTTTCTTTGGGGTTCCGAGTATCTCTTTTCCGATGCATTATTCCTCCTTTATTGCATCCTTCGCTCCTTCACATTGACGAATTAACACACAATTAGCGTCCATATGAAATACATTGGATTCCCTGCATTGTCCTTGTAAATCGAGATACGTTTTATACGGAAACGATAGGATTTTCTTTGGGGTTCCGAGTATCTCTTTTCCGATGCATTATTCCTCCATTACTGCATACCTCGCTCCCTAACATTGACGAATTAACACACAATTTGCGTCCATATCAAATACTCTGAGTTCCCTGCATTGTCCTTCTATATCGAGATACGTTTCTACGGAAACGACAGCATTTTCTTTGTGGTTCCGAGTATCTCTATTTCGATGCATTATTCCTCCTTTACTGCATCCCTCGCTCCCTCACATTGACGAATTAACACACAATTTGCGTCCATATGAAATACTCTGGGTTCCCTGCATTATCTTTCTAAAACGAGATACATTTCTACGGAAACGATATGATTTTCTTTTGGGAGTCGAGTATCTCTTTTCCGATGCATTATTCCTCCTATACTGCATCCCTCGCTCCCGCACATTGACGAATTAACACACAATTTGCGTCCATATGAAATACTCTGGATTCCCTGCATTGTCCTTCTAAATCGAGATACGTTTTATACGGAAACGATAGGATTGTCTTTGGTTTTCCGAGTATCTCTTTTCCGATGCATTATTCCTCCATTACTGCATCCCTCGCTCCCTCACATTGACGAATTAACACACAATTTGCGTCCATATGAAATACTCTGAGTTCCCTGCTTTGTCCTTCTATATCGAGATACGTTTCTACGGAAACGATAGCATTTTCTTTGGGGTTCCGAGTATCTCTTATCCGATGCATTATTCCTCCTTTACTGCATCCCTCGCTCCCTCACATTGACGAATTAACACACAATTTGCGTCCATATGAAATACTCTGGGTTCCCTGCATTATCTTTCTAAAACGAGATACATTTCTACGGTAACGATATGATTTTCTTTTGGGAGTCGAGTATCTCTTTTCCGATGCATTATTCCTCCTTTACTGCATCCTTCGCTCCCTGACATTGACGAATTAACACACATATGAAATAATCTGGATTCCCTGCATTGTCCTTCTAAATCGAGATACGTTTCTACGGAAACGATAGGATTTTCTTTGGGGTTCCCAGTATCTCTTTTCCGATGCATTATTCCTCCTTTACTGCATTCCTCGCTCCCTCACATTGACGAATTAAAACACAATTTGCGTCCATATGAAATACTCTTGATTCCCTACATTCTCCTTCTAAATCTAGTTACGTTTCTACGGAAACGATAGGATTTTCTTTGGGGTTCCGAGTATCTCTTTTCCGATGCATTATTGCTCCTTTACTGCATCCCTCGCTCCCTCACTTTGACGAATACACACACAATTTGCGTCCATATGAAATACTTTGGATTCACTGCATTGTCCTTCTAAATCCAGATACGTTTCTACGGAATTGATGGGATTTTCTTTGTGGTTCCGAGTATCTCTTTTCCGATGCATTATTCCTCCTTTACTGCATCCCTCGCTCCCTCACATTGACGAATTAACACACAATTTGCGTCCAAATGAAATACTCTGGATTCGCTGCATTGTCCTTCTAAATCGAGAATCGAGATACGTTTCTACGGAAACGATAGGATTTTCTTTGCGGTTCCGAGTATCTCTTTTCCGATGCATTATTCCTCCTTTACTGCATCCCTCGCTCCCTCACATTGACGAATTAACACACAATTTGCGTCCATATGAAATACTCTGGTTACCCTGCATTGTGCTTCTAAATCGAGATACGTTTCTACGGAAACGATAGGATTTTCTTTGGGGTTCCGAGTATCTCTTTTCCAATGCATTATTCCTCCTTCACTGTATCCCTCGCTCCCTCACATTGATGTATTAACACACAATTTGCGTCCATATGAAATACTCTGGACTCCGTGCATTGTCCTTCTAAATCGAGATACGTTTCTACAGAAACGATAGGATTTTCTTTGGGGTTCCGAGTATCTCTTTTCCGATGCATTATTCTTCTTTACTGCATCCCTCGCTCCCTCACATTGACGAATTAACAGACAATTTGCGTCCATATGAAATACTCTGGATTCCCTGATTTGTCCTTCTAAATCGAGATACGCTTCTACAGAAACGATAGGATTTTCTGTGGGGTTCCGAGTATCTCTTTTCCGATGCATTATTCCTCCCTTATTGCACCCTTCGCTCCTTCACAATGACGAATTAACACACAATTAGCGTCCATATGAAATACATTGGATTCCCTGCATTGTCCTTGTAAATCGAGATGCGTTTTATACGGAAACGATAGGATTTTCTTTGGGGTTCCGAGTATCTCTTTTCCGATGCATTATTCCTCCATTACTGCATACCTCGCTCCCTAACATTGACGAATTAACACACAATTTGAGTCCATATGAAATACTCTGAGTTCCCTGCATTGTCCTTCTATATCGAGATACGTTTCTACGGAAACGACAGCATTTTCTTTGGGGTTCAGAGTATCTCTATTTCGATGCATTATTCCTCCTTTACTGCATCCCTCGCTCCCTCACATTGACGAATTAACACACAATTTGCGTCCATATGAAATACTCTGGATTCCCTGCATTGTCCTTCTATATCGAGATACGTTTCTACGGAAACGATAGCATTTTCTTTGGGGTTCCGAGTATCTCTTATCCGATGCATTATTCCTCCTTTACTGCATCCCTCGCTCCCTCACATTGACGAATTAACACACAATTTGCGTCCATATGAAATACTCTGGGTTCCCTGCATTATCTTTCTAAAACGAGATACATTTCTACGGTAACGATATGATTTTCTTTTGGGAGTCGAGTATCTCTTTTCCGATGCATTATTCCTCCTTTACTGCATCCCTCGCTCCCTCACATTTACGAATTAACACACATATGAAATACTCTGGATTCCCTGCATTGTCCTTCTAAATCGAGATACGTTTCTACGGAAACGATAGGATTTTCTTTGGGGTTCCGAGTATCTCTTTTCCGATGCATTATTCCTCCTTTACTGCATTCCTCGCTCCCTCACATTGACGAATTAACACACAATTTGCGTCCATATGAAATACTCTGGATTCCCTACATTCTCCTTCTAAATCTAGTTACGTTTCTACGGAAACGATAGGATTTTCTTTGGGGTTCCGAGTATCTCTTTTCCGATGCATTATTCCTCCTTTACTGCATCCCTCACTCCCTCACAATGACGAATACACACACAATTTGCGTCCATATGAAATACTCTGGATTCACTGCATTGTCCTTCTAAATCGAGATACGTTTCTACGGAATTGATAGGATTTTCTTTGTGGTTCCGAGTATCTCTTTTCCGATGCATTATTCCTCCTTTACTGCATCCCTCGCTCCCTCACATTGACGAATTAACACACAATTTGCGTCCATATGAAATACTCTGGATTCGCTGCATTGTCCTTCTAAATCGAGAATCGAGATACGTTTCTACGGAAACGATAGGATTTTCTTTGCGGTTCCGAGTATCTCTTTTCCGATGCATTATTCCTCCTTTACTGCATCCCTCGCTCCCTCACATTGACGAATTAACACACAATTTGCGTCCATATGAAATACTCTGGTTTCCCTGCATTGTGCTTCTAAATCGAGATACGTTTCTACGGAAACGATAGGATTTTCTTTGGGGTTCCGAGTATCTCTTTTCCAATGCATTATTCCTCCTTTACTGCATCCCTCGCTCCCCCACATTGATGAATTAACACACAATTTCCGTCCATATGAAATACTCTGGATTCCGTGCATTGTCCTTCTAAATCGAGATACGTTTCTACAGAAACGATAGGATTTTCTTTGGAGTTCCGAGTATCTCTTTTCCGATGCATTATTCCTCCTTTACTGCATCCCTCGGTCCCTCACATTGACGAATTAACATACAATTTGCGTCCATATGAAATACTCTGGATTCCCTGCATTGTCCTCCTACATCGAGATACGTTTGTACGGAAACGACAGGTTTTTCTTTGGGGTTTTGAGTATCTCTTTTCCGATGCATTATTCCTCCTTTACTGCATCCCTCGCTCCCTCACATTCACGAATTAACACACAATTTGCGTCCATATGAAATACTCTGGATTCCCTGCATTGTCCTTCTAAATCGAGATACGTTTCTAGGGAAACGATAGGATTTTCTTTGGGGTTCCGAGTATCTCTTTTCCCATGCATTATTCCTCCTTTACTGCATTCCTCGCTCCCTCACATTGACGAATTAACACACAATTTGCGTCCATATGAAATACTCTGGATTCCCTGCATTGTCCTTCTAAATCGAGATACGTTTCTACGGAAACGATAGGATTTCCTTTGGGGTTCCGAGTACCTCTTTTCCGATGCATTATTCCTCCTTTACTGCATCCCTCGCTCCCTCACATTGACGAATTAACACACAATTTGCGTCCATATGAAATACTCTGGATTCCCTGCATTGTCCTTCTAAATCGAGATACCTTTCTACGGAAACGATAGGATTTTCTTTGGGGTTCCGAGTATCTCTTTTCCGATGCATTATTCCTCCTTTACTGCATCCCTCGCTCCCTCACATTGACGAATTAACACACAATTTGCGTCCATATTAAATACTGTGGATTCCCTGCATTGTCCTTCTAAAGTGAGATACGTTTCTACGGAAACGATAGAATTTTCTTTGGGGTTCCGAGTATCTCTTTACCGATGCATTATTCTCCTTTACTGCATCCCTCGCTCCCTCACATTGACGAATTAACACACAATTTGCGTCCATATGAAATACTCTGGATTCCCTGCATTGACCTTCTAAATCGAGATACGTTTCTACGGAAACGATAGGATTTTCTTTGGGGTCCCGAGTATCTCTTTTCCGATGCATTATTCCTCCTTTACTGCATCCCTCGCTCCCTCACATTGACGAATTAACACACAATTTGCGTCCATATGAAATACTCTGGATTCCCAGCATTGTCCTTCTAAATCGAGATACGTTTCTACGGAAACGATAGGATTTTCTTTGGGGTTTCGAGTATCTCTTTTCCGATGCATTATTCCTCCTTACTGCATCCCTCGCTCCCTCACATTGACGAATTAACACACAATTTGCGTCCATATGAAATACTCTGGATTCCCTGCATTGTCCTCCTAAATCGAGATACGTTTGTACGGAAACAACAGGATTTTCTTTGGGGTTTCGAGTATCTCTTTTCCGCTGCATTATTCCTCCATTACTGCATCCCTCGCTCCCTCACATTCACGAATTAACACACTATTTGCGTCCATATGAAATACTCCGGATTCCCTGCATTGTCCTTCTAAATCGAGATACGTTTCTACGGAAACGATAGGATTTTCTTTGGGGTTCCGAGTATCTCTTTTCCGATGCATTATTCCTCCATTTCTGCATCACTCGCTCCCTAACATTGACGAATTAACACACAATTTGCGTCCATATGAAATACTCTGGATTCCCTGCATTGTCCTTCTAAATCGAGATACGTTCTACGGAAACGATAGGATTTTCTTTGGGGTTCCGAGTATCTCTTTTCCGATGCATTATTCCTCCTTTACTGCATCCATCGCTCCCTCACATTGACGAATTAACACACAATTTGCGACCATATGAAATACTCTGGATTCCCTGCATTGTCCTTCTAAATCGAGATACGTTTCTACGGAAACGATAGGATTTTCTTTGGGGTTCCGAGTATCTCTTTTCCGATGCATTATTCTCGTTTACTGCATCCCTCGCTCCCTCACATTGACGAATTAACACATAATTTGCGTCCATATGAAATACTCTGGATTCCGTGCATTGTCCTTCTAAGTCGAGATACGTTTCTACGGAAACGATAGGTTTTTCTTTGGGGTTCCGAGTATCTCTTTTCCGATGTATTATTCCTCCTTTACTGCATCCCTCGCTCCCTCACATTGACAAATTAACACACAATTTGCGTCCATATGAAATACTCTGGATTCCCTGCATTGTCCTTCTAAATCGAGATACGTTTCTACGGAAACGATAGGATTTTCTTTGGGGTTCCGAGTATCTCTTTTCCGATGCATTATTCCTCCTTTACTGCATCCCTCGCTCCCTCACATTGACGAATTAACACACCATTTACGTCCATATGAAATACTCTGGATTCCCTGCATTGTCCTTCTAAATCGAGATACGTTTCTACGGAAACGATAGGATTTTCTTTGGGGTTCCGAGTATCTCTTTTCCGATGCATTATTCCTCCTTTACTGCATCCATCGCTCCCTCACATTGACGAATTAACACACTATTTGCGTCCATATGAAATACTCCGGATTCCCTGCATTGTCCTTCTAAATCGAGATACGTTTCTACGGAAACGATAGGATTTTCTTTGGGGTTCCGAGTATCTCTTTTCCGATGCATTATTCCTCCATTTCTGCATCACTCGCTCCCTAACATTGACGAATTAACACACAATTTGCGTCCATATGAAATACTCTGGATTCCCTGCATTGTCCTTCTAAATCGAGATACGTTCTACGGAAACGATAGGATTTTCTTTGGGGTTCCGAGTATCTCTTTTCCGATGCATTATTCCTCCTTTACTGCATCCATCGCTCCCTCACATTGACGAATTAACACACAATTTGCGACCATATGAAATACTCTGGATTCCCTGCATTGTCCTTCTAAATCGAGATACGTTTCTACGGAAACGATAGGATTTTCTTTGGGGTTCCGAGTATCTCTTTTCCGATGCATTATTCTCGTTTACTGCATCCCTCGCTCCCTCACATTGACGAATTAACACATAATTTGCGTCCATATGAAATACTCTGGATTCCGTGCATTGTCCTTCTAAGTCGAGATACGTTTCTACGGAAACGATAGGTTTTTCTTTGGGGTTCCGAGTATCTCTTTTCCGATGTATTATTCCTCCTTTACTGCATCCCTCGCTCCCTCACATTGACAAATTAACACACAATTTGCGTCCATATGAAATACTCTGGATTCCCTGCATTGTCCTTCTAAATCGAGATACGTTTCTACGGAAACGATAGGATTTTCTTTGGGGTTCCGAGTATCTCTTTTCCGATGCATTATTCCTCCTTTACTGCATCCCTCGCTCCCTCACATTGACGAATTAACACACCATTTACGTCCATATGAAATACTCTGGATTCCCTGCATTGTCCTTCTAAATCGAGATACGTTTCTACGGAAACGATAGGATTTTCTTTGGGGTTCCGAGTATCTCTTTTCCGATGCATTATTCCTCCTTTACTGCATCCCTCGCTCCCTCACATTGACGAATTAACACACAATTTGCGTCCATATGAAATACTCTGGATTCCCAGCATTGTCCTTATAAATCGAGATACGTTTCTACTGAAACGATAGGATTTTCTTTGGGGTTCCGAGTATCTCTTTTCCGATGCATTATTCCTCCATTACTGCATACCTCGCTCCCTAACATTGACGAATTAACACACAATTTGCGTCCATATGAAATACTCTGAGTTCCCTGCATTGTCCTTCTATATCGAGATACGTTTCTACGGAAACGACAGCATTTTCTTTGGGGTTCCGAGTATCTCTATTTCGATGCATTATTCCTCCTTTACTGCATCCCTCGCTCCCTCACATTGACGAATTAACACACAATTTGCGTCCATATGAAATACTCTGGGTTCCCTGCATTATCTTTCTAAAACGAGATACATTTCTACGGAAACGATATGATTTTCTTTTGGGAGTCGAGTATCTCTTTTCCGATGCATTATTCCTCCTTTACTGCATCCCTCGCTCCCTCACATTGACGAATTAACACACAATTTGCGTCCATATGAAATACTCTGGATTCCCTGCATTGTCCTTGTAAATCGAGATACGTTTTATACGGAAACGATAGGATTTTCTTTGGGGTTCCGAGTATCTCATTTCCGATGCATTATTCCTCCATTACTGCATACCTCGCTCCCTCACATTGACGAATTAAGACACAATTTGCGTCCATATGAAATACTCTGGGTTCCCTGCATTATCTTTCTAAAACGAGATACATTTCTATGGAAACGATATGATTTTCTTTTGGGAGTCGACTATCTCTTTTCCGATGCATTATTCCTCCTTTACTGCATACCTCGCTCCCTGACATTGACGAATTAACACACATATGAAATACTCTGGATTCCCTGCATTGTCCTTCTAAATCGAGATACGTTTCTAGGGAAACGATAGGATTTTCTTTGGGGTTCCGAGTATCTCTTTTCCCATGCATTATTCCTCCTTTACTGCATTCCTCGCTCCCTCACATTGACGAATTAACACACAATTTGCGTCCATATGAAATACTCTGGATTCCCTGCATTGTTCTTCTAAATCGAGATACGTTTCTACGGAAACGATAGGATTTCTTTTGGGGTTCCGAGTATCTCTTTTCCGATGCATTATTCCTCCTTTACTGCATCCCTCGCTCCCTCACATTGACGAATTAACACACAATTTGCGTCCATATGAAATACTCTGGATTCCCTGCATTGTCCTTCTAAATCGAGATACCTTTCTACGGAAACGATAGGATTTTCTTTGGGGTTCCGAGTATCTCTTTTCCGATGCATTATTCCTCCTTTACTGCATCCCTCGCTCCCTCACATTGACGAATTAACACACAATTTGCGTCCATATGAAATACTCTGGATTCCCTGCATTGACCTTCTAAATCGAGATACGTTTCTACGGAAACGATAGGATTTTCTTTGGGGTCCCGAGTATCTCTTTTCCGATGCATTATTCCTCCTTTACTGCATCCCTCGCTCCCTCACATTGACGAATTAACACACAATTTGCGTCCATATGAAATACTCTGGATTCCCTGCATTGTCCTTCTAAATCGAGATACGTTTGTACAGAAACGACAGGATTTCCTTTGAGGTTCCGAGTATCTCTTTTCCGATGCATTATTCCTCCTTTACTGCATCCCTCGCTCCCTCACATTGACGAATTAACACACAATTTGCGTCCATATTAAATACTGTGGATTCCCTGCATTGTCCTTCTAAAGTGAGATACGTTTCTACGGAAACGATAGAATTTTCTTTGGGGTTCCGAGTATCTCTTTACCGATGCATTATTCTCCTTTACTGCATCCCTCGCTCCCTCACATTGACGAATTAACACACAATTTGCGTCCATATGAAATACTCTGGATTCCCTGCATTGACCTTCTAAATCGAGATACGTTTCTACGGAAACGATAGGATTTTCTTTGGGGCCCCGAGTATCTCTTTTCCGATGCATTATTCCTCCTTTACTGCATCCCTCGCTCCCTCACATTGACGAATTAACACACAATTTGCGTCCATATGAAATACTCTGGATTCCCAGGATTGTCCTTCTAAATCGAGATACGTTTCTACGGAAACGATAGGATTTTCTTTGGGGTTCCGAGTATCTCTTTTCCGATGCATTATTCCTCCTTACTGCATCCCTCGCTCCCTCACATTGACGAATTAACACACAATTTGCGTCCATATGAAATACTCTGGATTCCCTGCAATGTCCTCCTAAATCGAGATACGTTTGTACGGAAACAACAGGATTTTCTTTGGGGTTTCGAGTATCTCTTTTCCGATGCATTATTCCTCCATTACTGCATCCCTCGCTCCCTCACATTGACGAATTAACACACAATTTGCGTCCATATGAAATACTCTGGCTTCCCTGCATTGTCCTTGTAAATCGAGATACGTTTTATACGGAAACGATAGGATTTTCTTTGGGGTTCCGAGTATCTCATTTCCGATGCATTATTCCTCCATTACTGCATACCTCGCTCCCTCACATTGACGAATTAACACACAATTTGCGTCCATATGAAATACTCTGGGTTCCCTGCATTATCTTTCTAAAACGAGATACATTTCTATGGAAACGATATGATTTTCTTTTGGGAGTCGACTATCTCTTTTCCGATGCATTATTCCTCCTTTACTGCATACCTCGCTCCCTGACATTGACGAATTAACACACATATGAAATACTCTGGATTCCCTGCATTGTCCTTCTAAATCGAGATACGTTTCTAGGGAAACGATAGGATTTTCTTTGGGGTTCCGAGTATCTCTTTTCCCATGCATTATTCCTCCTTTACTGCATTCCTCGCTCCCTCACATTGACGAATTAACACACAATTTGCGTCCATATGAAATACTCTGGATTCCCTGCATTGTCCTTCTAAATCGAGATACGTTTCTACGGAAACGATAGGATTTCTTTTGGGGTTCCGAGTATCTCTTTTCCGATGCATTATTCCTCCTTTACTGCATCCCTCGCTCCCTCACATTGACGAATTAACACACAATTTGCGTCCATATGAAATACTCTGGATTCCCTGCATTGTCCTTCTAAATCGAGATACCTTTCTACGGAAACGATAGGATTTTCTTTGGGGTTCCGAGTATCTCTTTTCCGATGCATTATTCCTCCTTTACTGCATCCCTCGCTCCCTCACATTGACGAATTAACACACAATTTGCGTCCATATGAAATACCCTGGATTCCCTGCATTGACCTTCTAAATCGAGATACGTTTCTACGGAAACGATAGGATTTTCTTTGGGGTCCCGAGTATCTCTTTTCCGATGCATTATTCCTCCTTTACTGCATCCCTCGCTCCCTCACATTGACGAATTAACACACAATTTGCGTCCATATGAAATACTCTGGATTCCCTGCATTGTCCTTCTAAATCGAGATACGTTTGTACAGAAACGACAGGATTTCCTTTGGGGTTCCGAGTATCTCTTTTCCGATGCATTATTCCTCCTTTACTGCATCCCTCGCTCCCTCACATTGACGAATTAACACACAATTTGCGTCCATATTAAATACTGTGGATTCCCTGCATTGTCCTTCTAAAGTGAGATACGTTTCTACGGAAACGATAGAATTTTCTTTGGGGTTCCGAGTATCTCTTTACCGATGCATTATTCTCCTTTACTGCATCCCTCGCTCCCTCACATTGACGAATTAACACACAATTTGCGTCCATATGAAATACTCTGGATTCCCTGCATTGACCTTCTAAATCGAGATACGTTTCTACGGAAACGATAGGATTTTCTTTGGGGTCCCGAGTATCTCTTTTCCGATGCATTATTCCTCCTTTACTGCATCCCTCGCTCCCTCACATTGACGAATTAACACACAATTTGCGTCCATATGAAATACTCTGGATTCCCAGGATTGTCCTTCTAAATCGAGATACGTTTCTACGGAAACGATAGGATTTTCTTTGGGGTTCCGAGTATCTCTTTTCCGATGCATTATTCCTCCTTACTGCATCCCTCGCTCCCTCACATTGACGAATTAACACACAATTTGCGTCCATATGAAATACTCTGGATTCCCTGCAATGTCCTCCTAAATCGAGATACGTTTGTACGGAAACAACAGGATTTTCTTTGGGGTTTCGAGTATCTCTTTTCCGATGCATTATTCCTCCATTACTGCATCCCTCGCTCCCTCACATTGACGAATTAACACACAATTTGCGTCCATATGAAATACTCCGGATTCCCTGCATTGTCCTTCTAAATCGAGATACGTTTCTACGGAAACGATAGGATTTTCTTTGGGGTTCCGAGTATCTCTTTTCCGATGCATTATTCCTCCTTTACTGCATCCCTCGCTCCCTCACATTGACGAATTAACACACAATTTGCGTCCATATGAAATACTCTGGATTCCCAGCATTGTCCTTCTAAATCGAGATACGTTTCTACTGAAACGATAGGATTTTCTTTTGGGGTTCCGAGTATCTCTTTTCCGATGCATTATTCCTCGTTTACTGCACCCCTCACTCCCTCACATTGACGAATTAACACACAATTAGCGTCCATATGAAATACTCTGGATTCCCTGCATTGTCCTTCTAAATCGAGATACGTTTCTACGGAAACGATAGGATTTCCTTTGGGGTTCCGAGTATCTCTTTTCCGATGCATTATTCCTCCTTTACTGCATCCCTCGCTCCCTCACATTGACGAATTAACACACAATTTGCGTCCATATTAAATACTGTGGATTCCCTGCATTGTCCTTCTAAAGTGAGATACGTTTCTACGGAAACGATAGAATTTTCTTTGGGGTTCCCAGTATCTCTTTACCAATGCATTATTCTCCTTTACTGCATCCCTCGCTCCCTCACATTGACGAATTAACACACAATTTGCGTCCATATGAAATACTCTGGATTCCCTGCATTGACCTTCTAAATCGAGATACGTTTCTACGGAAACGATAGGATTTTCTTTGGGGTCCCGAGTATCTCTTTTCCGATGCATTATTCCTCCTTTACTGCATCCCTCGCTCCCTCACATTGACGAATTAACACACAATTTGCGTCCATATGAAATACTCTGGATTCCCAGCATTGTCCTTCTAAATCGAGATACGTTTCTACGGAAACGATAGGATTTTCTTTGGGGTTCCGAGTATCTCTTTTCCGATGCATTATTCCTCCTTACTGCATCCCTCGCTCCCTCACATTGACGAATTAACACACAATTTGCGTCCATATGAAATACTCTGGATTTCCTGCATTGTCCTCCTAAATCGAGATACGTTTGTACGGAAACAACAGAATTTTCTTTGGGGTTTCGAGTATCTCTTTTCCGATGCATTATTCCTCCTTTACTGCATCCCTCGCTCCCTCACATTGACGAATTAACACACAATTTGCGTCCATATGAAATACTCTGGATTCCCTG
Organism: Schistocerca nitens; assembly: GCF_023898315.1. Lineage (NCBI taxonomy): Eukaryota > Metazoa > Arthropoda > Insecta > Orthoptera > Acrididae > Schistocerca > Schistocerca nitens. The sequence goes on from NC_064615.1 coordinate 1,129,146,127, forward strand.
CATTGTCCTTCTAAATCGAGATACGTTTCTACGGAAACGATAGGATTTTCTTTGGGGTTCCGAGTATCTCTTTTCCGATGCATTATTCTTCTTTACTGCATCCCTCGCTCCCTCACATTGACGAATTAACACACAATTTGCGTCCATATGAAATACTCTGGATTCCCTGCATTGTCCTTCTAAATCGAGATACGTTTGTACAGAAACGACAGGATTTCCTTTGGGGTTCCGAGTATCTCTTTTCCGATGCATTATTCCTCCTTTACTGCATCCCTCGCTCCCTCACATTGACGAATTAACACACAATTTGCGTCCATATTAAATACTGTGGATTCCCTGCATTGTCCTTCTAAAGTGAGATACGTTTCTACGGAAACGATAGAATTTTCTTTGGGGTTCCGAGTATCTCTTTACCGATGCATTATTCTCCTTTACTGCATCCCTCGCTCCCTCACATTGACGAATTAACACACAATTTGCGTCCATATGAAATACTCTGGATTCCCTGCATTGACCTTCTAAATCGAGATACGTTTCTACGGAAACGATAGGATTTTCTTTGGGGTCCCGAGTATCTCTTTTCCGATGCATTATTCCTCCTTTACTGCATCCCTCGCTCCCTCACATTGACGAATTAACACACAATTTGCGTCCATATGAAATACTCTGGATTCCCAGGATTGTCCTTCTAAATCGAGATACGTTTCTACGGAAACGATAGGATTTTCTTTGGGGTTCCGAGTATCTCTTTTCCGATGCATTATTCCTCCTTTACTGCATCCCTCGCTCCCTCACATTGACGAATTAACACACAATTTGCGTCCATATGAAATACTCTGGATTCCCTGCAATGTCCTCCTAAATCGAGATACGTTTGTACGGAAACAACAGGATTTTCTTTGGGGTTTCGAGTATCTCTTTTCCGATGCATTATTCCTCCATTACTGCATCCCTCGCTCCCTCACATTGACGAATTAACACACAATTTGCGTCCATATGAAATACTCCGGATTCCCTGCATTGTCCTTCTAAATCGAGATACGTTTCTACAGAAACGATAGGATTTTCTTTGGGGTTCCGAGTATCTCTTTTCCGATGCATTATTCCTCCTTTACTGCATCCCTCGCTCCCTCACATTGACGAATTAACACACAATTTGCGTCCATATGAAATACTCTGGATTCCCACCATTGTCCTTCTAAATCGAGATACGTTTCTACTGAAACGATAGGATTTTCTTTTGGGGTTCCGAGTATCTCTTTTCCGATGCATTATTCCTCGTTTACTGCACCCCTCACTCCCTCACATTGACGAATTAACACACAATTAGCGTCCATATGAAATACTCTGGATTCCCTGCATTGTCCTTCTAAATCGAGATACGTTTCTACGGAAACGATAGGATTTCCTTTGGGGTTCCGAGTATCTCTTTTCCGATGCATTATTCCTCCTTTACTGCATCCCTCGCTCCCTCACATTGACGAATTAACACACAATTTGCGTCCATATTAAATACTGTGGATTCGCTGCATTGTCCTTCTAAAGTGAGATACGTTTCTACGGAAACGATAGAATTTTCTTTGGGGTTCCCAGTATCTCTTTACCAATGCATTATTCTCCTTTACTGCATCCCTCGCTCCCTCACATTGACGAATTAACACACAATTTGCGTCCATATGAAATACTCTGGATTCCCTGCATTGACCTTCTAAATCGAGATACGTTTCTACGGAAACGATAGGATTTTCTTTGGGGTCCCGAGTATCTCTTTTCCGATGCATTATTCCTCCTTTACTGCATCCCTCGCTCCCTCACATTGACGAATTAACACACAATTTGCGTCCATATGAAATACTCTGGATTCCCAGCATTGTCCTTCTAAATCGAGATACGTTTCTACGGAAACGATAGGATTTTCTTTGGGGTTCCGAGTATCTCTTTTCCGATGCATTATTCCTCCTTACTGCATCCCTCGCTCCCTCACATTGACGAATTAACACACAATTTGCGTCCATATGAAATACTCTGGATTTCCTGCATTGTCCTCCTAAATCGAGATACGTTTGTACGGAAACAACAGGATTTTCTTTGGGGTTTCGAGTATCTCTTTTCCGATGCATTATTCCTCCTTTACTGCATCCCTCGCTCCCTCACATTGACGAATTAACACACAATTTGCGTCCATATGAAATACTCTGGATTCCCTGCATTGTCCTTCTAAATCGAGATACGTTTCTACGGAAACGATAGGATTTTCTTTGGGGTTCCGAGTATCTCTTTTCCGATGCATTATTCTTCTTTACTGCATCCCTCGCTCCCTCACATTGACGAATTAACAGACAATTTGCGTCCATATGAAATACTCTGGATTCCCTGAATTGTCCTTCTAAATCGAGATACGCTTCTACGGAAACGATAGGATTTTCTTTGGGGTTCCGAGTATCTCTTTTCCGATGCATTATTCCTCCTTTATTGCATCCTTCACTCCTTCACATTGACGAATTAACACACAATTAGCGTCCATATGAAATACTCTGGATTCCCTGCATTATCCTGCTAAATCGAGATACGTTTTATACGGAAACGTTAGGATTTTCTTTGGGGTTCCGAGTATCTCTTTTCTGATGCATTATTCCTCCATTTCTGCATCACTCGCTCCCTAACATTGACGAATTAACACACAATTTGCGTCCATATGAAATACTCTGGATTCCCTGCATTGTCCTTCTAAATCGAGATACGTTCTACGGAAACGATAGGATTTTCTTTGGGGTTCCGAGTATCTCTTTTCCGATGCATTATTCCTCCTTTACTGCATCCATCGCTCCCTCACATTGACGAATTAACACACAATTTGCGACCATATGAAATACTCTGGATTCCCCGCATTGTCCTTCTAAATCGAGATACGTTTCTACGGAAACGATAGGATTTTCTTTGGGGTTCCGAGTATCTCTTTTCCCATGCATTATTCTCGTTTACTGCATCCCTCGCTCCCTCACATTGAAGAATTAACACATAATTTGCGTCCATATGAAATACTCTGGATTCCGTGCATTGTCCTTCTAAGTCGAGATACGTTTCTACGGAAACGATAGGTTTTTCTTTGGGGTTCCGAGTATCTCTTTTCCGATGTATTATTCCTCCTTTACTGCATCCCTCGCTCCCTCACATTGACGAATTAACACACAAATTGCGTCCATATGAAATACTCTGGATTCCCTGCAGTGTCCTTCTAAATCGAGATACGTTTCTTCGGAAACGATAGGATTTTCTTTGGGGTTCCGAGTATCTCTTTTCCGATGCATTATTCCTCCTTTACTGCATCCCTCGCTCCCTCACATTGACGAATTAACACACCATTTACGTCCATATGAAATACTCTGGATTCCCTGCATTGTCCTTCTAAATCGAGACACGTTTCTACGGAAACGATAGGATTTTCTTTGGGGTTCCGAGTATCTCTTTTCCGATGCATTATTCCTCCTTTACTGCATCCCTCGCTCCCTCACATTGACGAATTAACACACAATTTGCGTCCATATGAAATACTCTGGATTCCCAGCATTGTCCTTCTAAATCGAGATACGTTTCTACTGAAACGATAGGATTTTCTTTTGGGGTTCCGAGTATCTGTTTTCCGATGCATTATTCCTCGTTTACTGCACCCCTCACTCCCTCACATTGACGAATTAACACACAACTAGCGTCCATATGAAATACTCTGGATTCCCAGCATTGTCCTTCTAAATCGAGATACGTTTCTACAGACACGATAGGATTTTCTGTGGGGTCCCGAGTATCTCTTTTCCGATGCATTATTCCTCCTTTACTGCATCCCTCGCTCCCTCACATTGACGAATTAACACACAATTTGCGTCCATATGAAATACTCTGGATTCCCTGCTTTGTCCTTCTAAATCGAGATACGTTTCTACGGAATCGATAGGATTCTCTTTGGGGTTCCGAGTATCTCTTTTCCGATGCATTATTCTTCGTTACTGCATCCCTCGCTCCCTCACATTGACGAATTAACAGACAATTTGCGTCCATATGAAATACTCTGCATTCCGTGATTTGTCCTTCTAAATCGAGATACGCTTCTACGGAAACGATAGGATTTTCTTTGGGGTTCCGAGTATCTCTTTTCCGATGCATTATTCCTCCTTTATTGCATCCTTCGCTCCTTCACATTGACGAATTAACACACAATTAGCGTCCATATGAAATACTCTGGATTCCCTGCATTGTCCTTCTAAATCGAGATACGTTTTATACGGAAACGATAGGATTTTCTTTGGGGTTCCGAGTATCTCTTTTCCGATGCATTATTCCTCCATTACTGCATCCCTCGCTCCCTAACATTGACGAATTAACACACAATTTGCGTCCATATGAAATACTCTGGAATCCCTGCATTGTCCTCCTAAATCGAGATACGTTTGTACGGAAACAACATGATTTTCTTTGGGGTTTCGAGTATCTCTTTTCCGATGCATTATTCCTCCATTACTGCATCCCTCGCTCCCTAACATTGACGAATTAACACACAATTTGCGTCCATATGAAATACTCTGGAATCCCTGCATTGTCCTTCTAAATCGAGATACGTTTCTACGGAAACGATAGGATTTTCTTTGGGGTTCCGAGTATCTCTTTTCCGATGCATTATTCTTCTTTACTGCATCCCTCGCTCCCTCACATTGACGAATTAACAGACAATTTGCGTCCATATGAAATACTCTGGATTCCCTGATTTGTCCTTCTAAATCGAGATACGCTTCTACGGAAACGATAGGATTTTCTTTGGGGTTCCGAGTATCTCTTTTCCGATGCATTATTCCTCCTTTATTGCATCCTTCGCTCCTTCACATTGACGAATTAACACACAATTAGCGTCCATATGAAATACTCTGGATTCCCTGCATTATCCTTCTAAATCGAGATACGTTTTATACGGAAACGTTAGGATTTTCTTTGGGGTTCCGAGTATCTCTTTTCCGATGCATTATTCCTCCATTTCTGCATCACTCGCTCCCTAACATTGACGAATTAACACACAATTTGCGTCCATATGAAATACTCTGGATTCCCTGCATTGTCCTTCTAAATCGAGATACGTTCTACGGAAACGATAGGATTTTCTTTGGGGTTCCGAGTATCTCTTTTCCAATGCATTATTCCTCCTTTACTGCATCCATCGCTCCCTCACATTGACGAATTAACACACAATTTGCGACCATATGAAATACTCTGGATTCCCTTCATTGTCCTTCTAAATCGAGATACGTTTCTACGGAATCGATAGGATTTTCTTTGGGGTTCCGAGCATCTCTTTTCCGATGCATTATTCTCGTTTACTGCATCCCTCGCTCCCTCACATTGAAGAATTAACACATAATTTGCGTCCATATGAAATACTCTGGATTCCGTGCATTGTCCTTCTAAGTCGAGATACGTTTCGACGGAAACGATAGGTTTTTCTTTGGGGTTCCGAGTATCTCTTTTCCGATGCGTTATTCCTCCTTTACTGCATCCCTCCCTCCCTCACATTGACGAATTAACACACAAATTGCGTCCATATGAAATACTCTGGATTCCCTGCATTGTCCTTCTAAATCGAGATACGTTTCTTCGGAAACGATAGGATTTTCTTTGGGGTTCCGAGTATCTCTTTTCCGATGCATTATTCCTCCTTTACTGCATCCCTCGCTCCCTCACATTGACGAATTAACACACCATTTACGTCCATATGAAATACTCTGGATTCCCTGCATTGTCCTTCTAAATCGAGATACGTTTCTACGGAAACGATAGGATTTTCTTTGGGGTTCCGAGTATCTCTTTTCCGATGCATTATTCCTCCTTTACTGCATCCCTCGCTCCCTCACATTGACGAATTAACACACAATTTGCGTCCATATGAAATACTCTGGATTCCCAGCATTGTCCTTCTAAATCGAGATACGTTTCTACTGAAACGAAAGGATTTTCTTTTGGGGTTCCGAGTATCTATTTTCCGATGCATTATTCCTCGTTTACTGCACCCCTCACTCCCTCACATTGACGAATTAACACACAACTAGCGTCCATATGAAATACTCTGGATTCCCAGCATTGTCCTTCTAAATCGAGATACGTTTCTACGGAAACGATAGGATTTTCTGTGGGGTCCCGAGTATCTCTTTTCCGATGCATTATTCCTCCTTTACTGCATCCCTCGCTCCCTCACATTGACGAATTAACACACAATTTGCGTCCATATGAAATACTCTGGATTCCCTGCATTGTCCTTCTAAATCGAGATAAGTTTCTACGGAATCGATAGGATTCTCTTTGGGGTTCCGAGTATCTCTTTTCCGATGCATTATTCTTCGTTACTGCATCCCTCGCTCCCGCACATTGACGAATTAACAGACAATTTGCGTCCATATGAAATACTCTGCATTCCGTGATTTGTCCTTCTAAATCGAGATACGCTTCTACGGAAACGATAGGATTTTCTTTGGGGTTCCGAGTATCTCTTTTCCGATGCATTATTCCTCCTTTATTGCATCCTTCGCTCCTTCACATTGACGAATTAACACACAATTAGCGTCCATATGAAATACTCTGGATTCCCTGCATTGTCCTTCTAAATCGAGATACGTTTTATACGGAAACGATAGGATTTTCTTTGGGGTTCCGAGTATCTCTTTTCCGATGCATTATTCCTCCATTACTGCATCCCTCGCTCCCTAACATTGACGAATTAACACACAATTTGCGTCCATATGAAATACTCTGCGTTCCCTGCATTGTCCTTCTATATCGAGATACGTTTCTACGGAAACGATAGCATTTTCTTTGGGGTTCCGAGAATCTCTTTTCCGATGCATTATTCCTCCTTTACTGCATCCCTCGCTCCCTCACATTGACGAATTAACACACAATTTGCGTCCATATGAAATACTCTGGGTTCCCTGCATTATCTTTCTAAAACGAGATACATTTCTACGGAAACGATATGATTTTCTATTGGGATTCGAGTATCTCTTTTCCGATGCATTATTCCTCCTTTACTGCATACCTTGCTCCCTGACATTGACGAAATAACACACATATGAAATACTCTGGATTCCCTGCTTTGTCCTTCTAAATCGAGATACGTTTCTACGGAAACGATAGGATTTTCATTGGGGTTCCGAGTATCTCTTTTCCGATGCATTATTCCTCCTTTACTGCATCCCTCGCTCCCTCACATTGACGAATTATCACACAATTTGCGTCCATATGAAATACTCTGGATTCCCTGCATTGTCCTTCTAAATCGAGATACGTTTCTACGGAAATGATAGGATTTTCTTTGGGGTTCGGAGTATCTCTTTTCCAATGCATTATTCCTCCTTTACTGCATCCCTCGCTCCCTCACATTGATGAATTAATACACAATTTGCGTCCATATGAAATACTCTGGATTCCGTGCATTGTCCTTCTAAATCGAGATACGTTTCTACGGAAACGATAGGATTTTCTTTGGTGTTCCGAGTATCTCTTTTCCGATGCATTATTCCTCCTTTACTGCATCCCTCGCTCCCTCACATTGACGAATTAACACACAATTTGCGTCCATATGAAATACTCTGCATTCCGTGATTTGTCCTTCTAAATCGAGATACGCTTCTACGGAAACGATAGGATTTTCTTTGGGGTTCCGAGTATCTCTTTTCCGATGCATTATTCCTCCTTTATTGCATCCTTCGCTCCTTCACATTGACGAATTAACACACAATTAGCGTCCATATGAAATACTCTGGATTCCCTGCATTGTCCTTCTAAATCGAGATACGTTTTATACGGAAACGATAGGATTTTCTTTGGGGTTCCGAGTATCTCTTTTCCGATGCATTATTCCTCCATTACGGCATCCCTCGCTCGCTAACATTGACGAATTAACACACAATTTGCGTCCATATGAAATACTCTGCGTTCCCTGCATTGTCCTTCTATATCGAGATACGTTTCTACGGAAACGATAGCATTTTCTTTGGGGTTCCGAGAATCTCTTTTCCGATGCATTATTCCTCCTTTACTGCATCCCTCGCTCCCTCACATTGACGAATTAACACACAATTTGCGTCCATATGAAATACTCTGGGTTCCCTGCATTATCTTTCTAAAACGAGATACATTTCTACGGAAACGATATGATTTTCTATTGGGAGTCGAGTATCTCTTTTCCGATGCATTATTCCTCCTTTACTGCATACCTCGCTCCCTGACATTGACGAAATAACACACATATGAAATACTCTGGATTCCCTGCTTTGTCCTTCTAAATCGAGATACGTTTCTACGGAAACGATAGGATTTTCATTGGGGTTCCGAGTATCTCTTTTCCGATGCATTATTCCTCCTTTACTGCATCCCTCGCTCCCTCACATTGACGAATTATCACACAATTTGCGTCCATATGAAATACTCTGGATTCCCTGCATTGTCCTTCTAAATCGAGATACGTTTCTAAGGAAATGATAGGATTTTCTTTGGGGTTCGGAGTATCTCTTTTCCAATGCATTATTCCTTCTTTACTGCATCCCTCGCTCCCTCACATTGATGAATTAATACACAATTTGCGTCCATATGAAATACTCTGGATTCCGTGCATTGTCCTTCTAAATCGAGATACGTTTCTACGGAAACGATAGGATTTTCTTTGGGGTTCCGAGTATCTCTTTTCCGATGCATTATTCCTCCTTTACTGCATCCCTCGCTCCCTCACATTGACGAATTAACACACAATTTGCGTCCATATGAAATACTCTGGATTCCCTGCATTGTCCTTCTAAATCGAGATACGTTTGTACGGAAACGACAGGATTTTCTTTGGGGTTCCGAGTATCTCTTTTCCGATGCATTATTCCTCCTTTACTGCATCCCTCGCTCCCTCACACTGACGAATTAACACACAATTTGCGTCCATATGAAATACTCTGGATTCCCTGCATTGTCCATCTAAATCGAGATACGTTTCTATGGATACGATGGGATTTTCTTTGGGGTTCCGAGTATCTCTTTTCCGATGCATTATTCCTCCTTCACTGCATCCCTCGGTCCCTCACATTGACGAATTAACACACAATTTGCGTCCATATGAAATACTCTGGATTCCCCGCATTGTCCTCCTAAATCGAGATACGTTTGTACGGAAACGACAGGTTTTTCTTTGGGGTTCCGAGTATCTCTTTTCCGATGCATTATTCCTCCTTTACTGCATCCCTCGCTCCCTCACATTCACGAATTAACACACAATTTGCGTCCATATGAAATACTCTGGATTCCCTGCATTGTCCTTCTAAATCGAGATACGTTTCTACGGAAACGATAGGATTTCCTTTGGGGTTCCGAGTATCTCTTTTCCGATGCATTATTCTTCTTTACTGCATCCCTCGCTCCCTCACATTGACGAATTAACAGACAATTTGCGTCCATATGAAATACTCTGGATTCCCTGATTTGTCCTTCTAAATCGAGATACGCTTCTACGGAAACGATAGGATTTTCTTTGGGGTTCCGAGTATCTCTTTTCCGATGCATTATTCCTCCCTTATTGCATCCTTCGCTCCTTCACATTGACGAATTAACACACAATTAGCGTCCATATGAAATACATTGGATTCCCTGCATTGTCCTTGTAAATCGAGATACGTTTTATACGGAAACGATAGGATTTTCTTTGGGGTTCCGAGTATCTCTTTTCCGATGCATTATTCCTCCATTACTGCATACCTCGCTCCCTAACATTGACGAATTAACACACAATTTGCGTCCATATGAAATACTCTGAGTTCCCTGCATTGTCCTTCTATATCGAGATACGTTTCTACGGAAACGACAGCATTTTCTTTGGGGTTCCGAGTATCTCTATTTCGATGCATTATTCCTCCTTGACTGCATCCCTCGCTCCCTCACATTGACGAATTAACACACAATTTGCGTCCATATGAAATACTCTGGGTTCCCTGCATTATCTTTCTAAAACGAGATACATTTCTACGGAAACGATATGATTTTCTTTTGGGAGTCGAGTATCTCTTTTCCGATGCATTATTCCTCCTTTACTGCATCCCTCGCTCCCTCACATTGACGAATTAACACACAATTTGCGTCCATATGAAATACTCTGGATTCCCTGCATTGTCCTTCTAAATCGAGATACGTTTCTACGGAAACGATAGGATTTTCTTTGGGGTTCCGAGTATCTCTTTTCCGATGCATTATTCCTCCTTTACTGCATCCCTCGCTCCCTCACATTGACGAATTAACACACAATTTGCGTCCATATGAAATACTCTGAATTCCCTGCATTGTCCTTCTAAATCGAGATACATTTCTACGGAAACTATAGGATTTTCTATGGGGTTCCGAGTATCTCTTTTCCGATGCATTATTCCTCCTTTACTGCATCCCTCGCTCCCTCACATTGATGAATTAACACACAATTTCCGTCCATATGAAATACTCTGGATTCCCTGCATTGTCTTTCAAAATCGAGATACGTTTCTACGGAAACGATAGGATTTTCTTTGGGGTTCCGAGTATCTCTTTTCCAATGTATTATTCCTCCTTTACTGCATCCCTCGCTCCCTCACATTGATGGATTAACACACAATTTGCGTCCATATGAAATACTCTGGATTCCGTGCATTGTCCTTCTACATCGAGATACGTTTCTACGGAAACGATAGGATTTTCTTTGGGGTACCGAGTATCTCTTTTCCGATGCATTATTCCTCCTTTACTGCATCCCTCGCTCCCTCACATTGACGAATTAACACACAATTTGCGTCCATATGAAATACTCTGGATTCCCTGCATTGTCCTTCTAAATCGAGATACGTTTCTACGGAAACGGTAGGATTTTCTTTGGGGTTCCGAGTATCTCTTTTCCGATGCATTATTCCTCCTTTACTGCATCCCTCGCTCCCTCACATTGACGAATTAACACACAATTTGCGTCCATATTAAATACTCTGGATTCCCTGCATTGTCCTTCTAAAGTGAGATACGTTTCTACGGAAACGATAGGATTTTCTTTGGGGTTCCGAGTATCTCTTTTCCGATGCATTATTCTCCTTTACTGCATCCCTCGCTCCCTCACATTGACGAATTAACACACAATTTGCGTCCATATGAAATACTCTGGATTCCCTGCATTGACCTAAATCGAGATACGTTTCTACGGAAACGATAGGATTTTCTGTGGGGTCCCGAGTATCTCTTTTCCGATGCATTATTCCTCCTTTACTGCATCCCTCGCTCCCTCACATTGACGAATTAACACACAATTTGCGTCCATATGAAATACTCTGGATTCCCTGCATTGTCCTTCTAAATCGAGATAAGTTTCTACGGAATCGATAGGATTCTCTTTGGGGTTCCGAGTATCTCTTTTCCGATGCATTATTCTTCGTTACTGCATCCCTCGCTCCCTCACACTGACGAATTAACAGACAATTTGCGTCCATATGAAATACTCTGCATTCCGTGATTTGTCCTTCTAAATCGAGATACGCTTCTACGGAAACGATAGGATTTTCTTTGGGGTTCCGAGTATCTCTTTTCTGATGCATTATTCCTCCTTTATTGCATCCTTCGCTCCTTCACATTGACGAATTAACACACAATTAGCGTCCATATGAAATACTCTCGATTCCCTGCATTGTCCTTCTAAATCGAGATACGTTTTATACGGAAACGATAGGATTTTCTTTGGGGTTCCGAGTATCTCTTTTCCGATGCATTATTCCTCCATTACTGCATCCCTCGCTCCCTAACATTGACGAATTAACACACAATTTGCGTCCATATGAAATACTCTGCGTTCCCTGCATTGTCCTTCTATATCGAGATACGTTTCTACGGAAACGATAGCATTTTCTTTGGGGTTCCGAAAATCTCTTTTCCGATGCATTATTCCTCCTTTACTGCATTCCTCGCTCCCTCACATTGACGAATTAACACACAATTTGCGTCCATATGAAATACTCTGGGTTCCCTGCATTATCTTTCTAAAACGAGATACATTTCTACGGAAACGATATGATTTTCTATTGGGAGTCGAGTATCTCTTTTCCGATGCATTATTCCTCCTTTACTGCATACCTCGCTTCCTGACATTGACGAAATAACACACATATGAAATACTCTGGATTCCCTGCTTTGTCCTTCTAAATCGAGATACGTTTCTACGGAAACGATAGGATTTTCATTGGGGTTCCGAGTATCTCTTTTCCGATGCATTATTCCTCCTTTACTGCATCCCTCGCTCCCTCACATTGACGAATTATCACACAATTTGCGTCCATATGAAATACTCTGGATTCCCTGCATTGTCCTTCTAAATCGAGATACGTTTCTACGGAAATGATAGGATTTTCTTTGGGGTTCGGAGTATCTCTTTTCCAATGCATTATTCCTCCTTTACTGCATCCCTCGCTCCCTCACATTGATGAATTAATACACAATTTGCGTCCATATGAAGTACTCTGGATTCCGTGCATTGTCCTTCTAAATCGAGATACGTTTCTACGGAAACGATAGGATTTTCTTTGGGGTTCCGAGTATCTCTTTTCCGATGCATTATTCCTCCTTTACTGCATCCCTCGCTCCCTCACATTGACGAATTAACACACAATTTGCGTCCATATGAAATACTCTGGATTCCCTGCATTGTCCTTCTAAATCGAGATACGTTTGTACGGACACGACAGGATTTTCTTTGGGGTTCCGAGTATCTCTTTTCCGATGCATTATTCCTCCTTTACTGCATCCCTCGCTCCCTCACATTGACGAATTAACACTCAATTTGCGTCCATATGAAATACTCTGGATTCCCTGCATTGTCCATCTAAATCGAGATACGTTTCTACGGATACGATAGGATTTTCTTTGGGGTTCCGAGTATCTCTTTTCCGATGCATTATTCCTCCTTCACTGCATCCCTCGGTCCCTCACATTGACGAATTAACACACAATTTGCGTCCATATGAAATACTCTGGATTCCCTGCATTGTCCTCCTAAATCGAGATACGTTTGTACGGAAACGACAGGTTTTTCTTTGGGGTTCCGAGTATCTCTTTTCCGATGCATTATTCCTCCTTTACTGCATCCCTCGCTCCCTCACATTCACGAATTAACACACAATTTGCGTCCATATGAAATACTCTGGATTCCCTGCATTGTCATTCTAAATCGAGATACGTTTCTACGGAAACGATAGGATTTCCTTTGGGGTTCCGAGTATCTCTTTTCCGATGCATTATTCTTCTTTACTGCATCCCTCGCTCCCTCACATTGACGAATTAACAGACAATTTGCGTCCATATGAAATACTCTGGATTCCCTGATTTGTCCTTCTAAATCGAGATACGCTTCTACGGAAACGATAGGATTTTCTTTGGGGTTCCGAGTATCTCTTTTCCGATGCATTATTCCTCCCTTATTGCATCCTTCGCTCCTTCACATTGACGAATTAACACACAATTAGCGTCCATATGAAATACATTGGATTCCCTGCATTGTCCTTGTAAATCGAGATACGTTTTATATGGAAACGATAGGATTTTCTTTGGGGTTCCGAGTATCTCTTTTCCGATGCATTATTCCTCCATTACTGCATACCTCGCTCCCTAACATTGACGAATTAACACACAATTTGCGTCCATATGAAATACTCTGAGTTCCCTGCATTGTCCTTCTATATCGAGATACGTTTCTACGGAAACGACAGCATTTTCTTTGGGGTTCCGAGTATCTCTATTTCGATGCATTATTCCTCCTTTACTGCATCCCTCGCTCCCTCACATTGACGAATTAACACACAATTTGCGTCCATATGAAATACTCTGAATTCCCTGCATTGTCCTTCTAAATCGAGATACATTTCTACGGAAACGATAGGATTTTCTATGGGGTTCCGAGTATCTCTTTTCCGATGCATTATTCCTCCTTTACTGCATCCCTCGCTCCCTCACATTGATGAATTAACACACAATTTGCGTCCATATGAAATACTCTGGATTCCCTGCATTGTCTTTCAAAATCGAGATACGATTCTACGGAAACGATAGGATTTTCTTTGGGGTTCCGAGTATCTCTTTTCCAATGTATTATTTCTCCTTTACTGCATCCCTCGCTCCCTCACATGGATGGATTAACACACAATTTGCGTCCATATGAAATACTCTGGATTCCGTGCATTGTCCTTCTACATCGAGATACGTTTCTAGGGAAACGATAGGATTTTCTTTGGGGTACCGAGTATCTCTTTTCCGATGCATTATTCCTCCTTTACTGCATCCCTCGCTCCCTCACATTGACGAATTAACACACAATTTGCGTCCATATGAAATACTCTGGATTCCCTGCATTGTCCTTCTAAATCGAGTTACGTTTGTACAGAAACGACAGGATTTCCTTTAAGGTTCCGAGTATCTCTTTTCCGATGCATTATTCCTCCCTTACTGCATACCTCGCTCCCTCACATTGACGAATTAACACACAATTTGCGTCCATATTAAATACTCTGGATTCCCTGCATTGTCCTTCTAAAGTGAGATACGTTTCTACGGAAACGATAGGCTATTCTTTGGGGTTCCGAGTATCTCTTTTCCGATGCATTATTCTCCTTTACTGCATCCCTCGCTCCCTCACATTGACGAATTAACACACAATTTGCGTCCATATGAAATACTCTGGATTCCCTGCATTGACCTAAATCGAGATACGTTTCTACGGAAACGATAGGATTTTCTTTGGGGTCCCGAGTATCTCTTTTCCGATGCATTATTCCTCCTTTACTGCATCCCTCGCTCCCTCACATTGACGAATTAACACACAATTTGCGTCCATATGAAATACTCTGGATTCCCAGCATTGTCCTTCTAAATCGAGATACGTTTCTACGGAAACGATAGGATTTTCTTTGGGGTTCCGAGTATCTCTTTTCCGATGCATTATTCCTCCTTACTGCATCCCTCGCTCCCTCACATTGACAAATTAACACACAATTTGCGTCCATATGAAATACTCTGGATTCCCTGCATTGTCCTCCTAAATCGAGATACGTTTGTACGGAAGCAACAGGATTTTCTTTGGGGTTTCGAGTATCTCTTTTCCGATTCATTACTCCTCCTTTACTGCATCCCTCGCTCCCTCACATTGACGAATTAACACACAATTTGCGTCCATATGAAATACTCTGGATTCCCTGCATTGTCCTCCTAAATCGAGATACGTTTGTACGGAAACAACAGGATTTTCTTTGGGGTTTCGAGTATCTCTTTTCCGATTCATTACTCCTCTTTTACTGCATCCCTCGCTCCCTCACATTGACGAATTAACACACAATTTGCGTCCATATGAAATACTCTGGATTCCCAGCATTGTCCTTCTAAATCGAGATACGTTTCTACGGAAACGATAGGATTTTCTTTGGGGTTCCGAGTATCTCTTTTCCGATGCATTATTCCTCCTTTATTACATCCTTCGCTCCTTCACATTGACGAATTAACACACAATTAGCGTCCATATGAAATACTCTGGATTCCCTGCATTGACCTTCTAAATCGAGATACGTTTTATACGGAAACGATAGGATTTTCTTTGGGGTACCGAGTATCTCTTTTCCGATGCATTATTCCTCCATTTCTGCATCACTCGCTCCCTAACATTGACGAATTAACACACAATTTGCGTCCATATGAAATACTCTGGATTCCCTGCATTGTCCTTCTAAATCGAGATACGTCCTACGGAAACGATAGGATTTTCTTTCGGGTTCCGAGTATCTCTTTTCCGATGCATTATTCCTCCTTTACTGCATCCCTCGCTCCCTCACATTGACGAATTAACACACAATTTGCGTCCATATGAAATACTCTGGATTCCCTGATTTGTCCTTCTAAATCGAGATACGCTTCTACGGAAACGATAGGATTTTCTTTGGGGTTCCGAGTATCTCTTTTCCGATGCATTATTCCTCCTTTACTGCATCCCTCGCTCCCTCACATTGACGAATTAACACACCATTTACTTCCATATGAAATACTCTGGATTCCCTGCATTGTCCTTCTAAATCGCGATACGTTTCTACGGAAACGATAGGATTTTCTTTGGGGTTCCGAGTATCTCTTTTCCGATGCATTATTCCTCCTTTACTGCATCCCTCGCTCCCTCACATTGACGAATTAACACACAATTTGCGTCCATATGAAATACTCTGGATTCCCAGCATTGTCCTTCTAAATCGAGATACGTTTCTACTGAAACGATAGGATTTTCTTTTGGGGTTCCGAGTATCTCTTTTCCGATGCATTATTCCTCGTTTACTGCACCCCTCACTCCCTCACATTGACGAATTAACACACAATTTGCGTCCATATGAAATACTCTGGATTCCCTGCATTGTCCTTCTAAATAGAGATACGTTTCTACGGAAATGATAGGATTTTCTGTGGGGTCCCGAGTATCTCTTTTCCGATCCATTATTCCTCCTTTACTGCATACCTCGCTCCCTCACATTGACGAATTAACACACAATTTGCGTCCATATGAAATACTCTGGATTCCCTGCATTGTCCTTCTAAATCGAGATACGTTTGTACAGAAACGACAGGATTTCCTTTAAGGTTCCGAGTATCTCTTTTCCGATGCATTATTCCTCCTTTACTGCATCCCTCGCTCCCTCACATCGACTTATTAACACACAATTTGCGTCCATATTAAATACTCTGGATTCCCTGCTTTGTCCTTCTAAAGTGAGATACGTTTCTACGGAAACGATAGGATTTTCTTTGGGGTTCCGAGTATCTCTTTTCCGATGCATTATTCTCCTTTACTGCATCCCTCGTTCCCTCACATTGACGAATTAACACACATTTTGCGTCCATATGAAATACTCTGGATTCCCTGCATTGACCTTCTAAATCGAGATACGTTTCTACGGAAACGATAGGATTTACTTTGGGGTCCCGAGTATCTCTTTTCCGATGCATTATTCCTCCTTTACTGCATCCCTCGCTCCCTCACATTGACGAATTAACACACAATTTGCGTCCATATGAAATACTCTGGATTCCCAGCATTGTCCTTCTAAATCGAGATACGTTTCTACGGAAACGATAGGATTTTCTTTGGGGTTCCGAGTATCTCTTTTCCGATGCATTATTCCTCCTTACTGCATCCCTCGCTCCCTCACATTGGCGAATTAACACACAATTTGCGTCCATATGAAATACTCTGGTTTCCCTGCATTGTCCTCCTAAATCGAGATACGTTTGTACGGAAACAACAGGATTTGCTTTGGGGTTTCGAGTATCTCTTTTCCGATGCATTATTCCTCCTTTACTGCATCCCTCGCTCCCTCACATTGACGAATTAACACAAAATTTGCGTCCATATGAAATACTCTGAATTCCCTGCATTGTCCTTCTAAATCGAGATACGTTTCTACGGAAACGATAGGATTTTCATTGGGGTTCCGAGTATCTCTTTTCCGATGCATTATTCCTCCTTTACTGCATCCCTCGCTCCCTCACATTGACGAATTATCACACAATTTGCGTCCATATGAAATACTCAGGATTCCCTGCATTGTCCTTCTAAATCGAGATACGCTTCTACGGAAACGATAGGATTTTCTATGGGGTTCCGAGTATCTCTTTTCCGATGCATTATTCCTCCTTTACTGCATCCCTCGCTCCCTCACATTGACGAATTAACACACAATTTGCGACCATATGAAATAGTCTGGATTCCCTGCATGTCCTTCTAAATCGAGATACGTTTCTACGGAAACGATAGGATTTTCTTTGGGGTTCCGAGTATCTCTTTTCCGATGCATTATTCTCGTTTACTGCATCCCTCGCTCCCTCACATTGACGAATTAACACATAATTTGCGTCCATATGAAATACTCTGGATTCCGTGCATTGTCCTTCTAAGTCGAGATACGTTTCTACGGAAACGATAGGTTTTTCTTTGGGGTTCCGAGTATCTCTTTTCCAATGTATTATTCCTCCTTTACTGCATCCCTCGCTCCCTCACATTGACGAATTAACACACAATTTGCGTCCATATGAAATACTCTGGATTCCCTGCATTGTCCTCCTAAATCGAGATACGTTTGTACGGAAACAACAGGATTTTCTTTGGGGTTTCGAGTATCTCTTTTCCGATTCATTACTCCTCTTTTACTGCATCCCTCGCTCCCTCACATTGACGAATTAACACACAATTTGCGTCCATATGAAATACTCTGGATTCCCAGCATTGTCCTTCTAAATCGAGATACGTTTCTACGGAAACGATAGGATTTTCTTTGGGGTTCCGAGTATCTCTTTTCCGATGCATTATTCCTCCTTTATTACATCCTTCGCTCCTTCACATTGACGAATTAACACACAATTAGCGTCCATATGAAATACTCTGGATTCCCTGCATTGACCTTCTAAATCGAGATACGTTTTATACGGAAACGATAGGATTTTCTTTGGGGTACCGAGTATCTCTTTTCCGATGCATTATTCCTCCATTTCTGCATCACTCGCTCCCTAACATTGACGAATTAACACACAATTTGCGTCCATATGAAATACTCTGGATTCCCTGCATTGTCCTTCTAAATCGAGATACGTCCTACGGAAACGATAGGATTTTCTTTCGGGTTCCGAGTATCTCTTTTCCGATGCATTATTCCTCCTTTACTGCATCCCTCGCTCCCTCACATTGACGAATTAACACACAATTTGCGTCCATATGAAATACTCTGGATTCCCTGATTTGTCCTTCTAAATCGAGATACGCTTCTACGGAAACGATAGGATTTTCTTTGGGGTTCCGAGTATCTCTTTTCCGATGCATTATTCCTCCTTTACTGCATCCCTCGCTCCCTCACATTGACGAATTAACACACCATTTACTTCCATATGAAATACTCTGGATTCCCTGCATTGTCCTTCTAAATCGCGATACGTTTCTACGGAAACGATAGGATTTTCTTTGGGGTTCCGAGTATCTCTTTTCCGATGCATTATTCCTCCTTTACTGCATCCCTCGCTCCCTCACATTGACGAATTAACACACAATTTGCGTCCATATGAAATACTCTGGATTCCCAGCATTGTCCTTCTAAATCGAGATACGTTTCTACTGAAACGATAGGATTTTCTTTTGGGGTTCCGAGTATCTCTTTTCCGATGCATTATTCCTCGTTTACTGCACCCCTCACTCCCTCACATTGACGAATTAACACACAATTTGCGTCCATATGAAATACTCTGGATTCCCTGCATTGTCCTTCTAAATAGAGATACGTTTCTACGGAAATGATAGGATTTTCTGTGGGGTCCCGAGTATCTCTTTTCCGATCCATTATTCCTCCTTTACTGCATACCTCGCTCCCTCACATTGACGAATTAACACACAATTTGCGTCCATATGAAATACTCTGGATTCCCTGCATTGTCCTTCTAAATCGAGATACGTTTGTACAGAAACGACAGGATTTCCTTTAAGGTTCCGAGTATCTCTTTTCCGATGCATTATTCCTCCTTTACTGCATCCCTCGCTCCCTCACATCGACTTATTAACACACAATTTGCGTCCATATTAAATACTCTGGATTCCCTGCTTTGTCCTTCTAAAGTGAGATACGTTTCTACGGAAACGATAGGATTTTCTTTGGGGTTCCGAGTATCTCTTTTCCGATGCATTATTCTCCTTTACTGCATCCCTCGTTCCCTCACATTGACGAATTAACACACATTTTGCGTCCATATGAAATACTCTGGATTCCCTGCATTGACCTTCTAAATCGAGATACGTTTCTACGGAAACGATAGGATTTTCTTTGGGGTCCCGAGTATCTCTTTTCCGATGCATTATTCCTCCTTTACTGCATCCCTCGCTCCCTCACATTGACGAATTAACACACAATTTGCGTCCATATGAAATACTCTGGATTCCCAGCATTGTCCTTCTAAATCGAGATACGTTTCTACGGAAACGATAGGATTTTCTTTGGGGTTCCGAGTATCTCTTTTCCGATGCATTATTCCTCCTTACTGCATCCCTCGCTCCCTCACATTGGCGAATTAACACACAATTTGCGTCCATATGAAATACTCTGGTTTCCCTGCATTGTCCTCCTAAATCGAGATACGTTTGTACGGAAACAACAGGATTTGCTTTGGGGTTTCGAGTATCTCTTTTCCGATGCATTATTCCTCCTTTACTGCATCCCTCGCTCCCTCACATTGACGAATTAACACAAAATTTGCGTCCATATGAAATACTCTGAATTCCCTGCATTGTCCTTCTAAATCGAGATACGTTTCTACGGAAACGATAGGATTTTCATTGGGGTTCCGAGTATCTCTTTTCCGATGCATTATTCCTCCTTTACTGCATCCCTCGCTCCCTCACATTGACGAATTATCACACAATTTGCGTCCATATGAAATACTCAGGATTCCCTGCATTGTCCTTCTAAATCGAGATACGCTTCTACGGAAACGATAGGATTTTCTATGGGGTTCCGAGTATCTCTTTTCCGATGCATTATTCCTCCTTTACTGCATCCCTCGCTCCCTCACATTGACGAATTAACACACAATTTGCGACCATATGAAATAGTCTGGATTCCCTGCATGTCCTTCTAAATCGAGATACGTTTCTACGGAAACGATAGGATTTTCTTTGGGGTTCCGAGTATCTCTTTTCCGATGCATTATTCTCGTTTACTGCATCCCTCGCTCCCTCACATTGACGAATTAACACATAATTTGCGTCCATATGAAATACTCTGGATTCCGTGCATTGTCCTTCTAAGTCGAGATACGTTTCTACGGAAACGATAGGTTTTTCTTTGGGGTTCCGAGTATCTCTTTTCCAATGTATTATTCCTCCTTTACTGCATCCCTCGCTCCCTCACATTGACGAATTAACACACAATTTGCGTCCATATGAAATACTCTGGATTCCCTGCATTGTCCTCCTAAATCGAGATACGTTTGTACGGAAACAACAGGATTTTCTTTGGGGTTTCGAGTATCTCTTTTCCGATTCATTACTCCTCTTTTACTGCATCCCTCGCTCCCTCACATTGACGAATTAACACACAATTTGCGTCCATATGAAATACTCTGGATTCCCAGCATTGTCCTTCTAAATCGAGATACGTTTCTACGGAAACGATAGGATTTTCTTTGGGGTTCCGAGTATCTCTTTTCCGATGCATTATTCCTCCTTTATTACATCCTTCGCTCCTTCACATTGACGAATTAACACACAATTAGCGTCCATATGAAATACTCTGGATTCCCTGCATTGACCTTCTAAATCGAGATACGTTTTATACGGAAACGATAGGATTTTCTTTGGGGTACCGAGTATCTCTTTTCCGATGCATTATTCCTCCATTTCTGCATCACTCGCTCCCTAACATTGACGAATTAACACACAATTTGCGTCCATATGAAATACTCTGGATTCCCTGCATTGTCCTTCTAAATCGAGATACGTCCTACGGAAACGATAGGATTTTCTTTCGGGTTCCGAGTATCTCTTTTCCGATGCATTATTCCTCCTTTACTGCATCCCTCGCTCCCTCACATTGACGAATTAACACACATTTTGCGTCCATATGAAATACTCTGGATTCCCTGATTTGTCCTTCTAAATCGAGATACGCTTCTACGGAAACGATAGGATTTTCTTTGGGGTTCCGAGTATCTCTTTTCCGATGCATTATTCCTCCTTTACTGCATCCCTCGCTCCCTCACATTGACGAATTAACACACAATTTGCGTCCATATGAAATACTCTGGATTCCCTGCATTGTCCTTCTAAATCGAGATACGTTTCTACTGAAACGATAGGATTTTCTTTTGGGGTTCCGAGTATCTCTTTTCCGATGCATTATTCCTCGTTTACTGCACCCCTCACTCCCTCACATTGACGAATTAACACACAATTTGCGTCCATATGAAATACTCTGGATTCCCTGCATTGTCCTTCTAAATAGAGATACGTTTCTACGGAAATGATAGGATTTTCTTTCGGGTTCCGAGTATCTCTTTTCCGATGCATTATTCCTCCTTTACTGCATCCCTCGCTCCCTCACATTGACGAATTAACACACAATTTGCGTCCATATGAAATACTCTGGATTCCCTGATTTGTCCTTCTAAATCGAGATACGCTTCTACGGAAACGATAGGATTTTCTTTGGGGTTCCGAGTATCTCTTTTCCGATGCATTATTCCTCCTTTACTGCATCCCTCGCTCCCTCACATTGACGAATTAACACACCATTTACGTCCATATGAAATACTCTGGATTCCCTGCATTGTCCTTCTAAATCGCGATACGTTTCTACGGAAACGATAGGATTTTCTTTGGGGTTCCGAGTATCTCTTTTCCGATGCATTATTCCTCCTTTACTGCATCCCTCGCTCCCTCACATTGACGAATTAACACACAATTTGCGTCCATATGAAATACTCTGGATTCCCAGCATTGTCCTTCTAAATCGAGATACGTTTCTACTGAAACGATAGGATTTTCTTTTGGGGTTCCGAGTATCTCTTTTCCGATGCATTATTCCTCGTTTACTGCACCCCTCACTCCCTCACATTGACGAATTAACACACAATTTGCGTCCATATGAAATACTCTGGATTCCCTGCATTGTCCTTCTAAATAGAGATACGTTTCTACGGAAATGATAGGATTTTCTGTGGGGTCCCGAGTATCTCTTTTCCGATCCATTATTCCTCCTTTACTGCATACCTCGCTCCCTCACATTGACGAATTAACACACAATTTGCGTCCATATGAAATACTCTGGATTCCCTGCATTGTCCTTCTAAATCGAGATACGTTTGTACAGAAACGACAGGATTTCCTTTAAGGTTCCGAGTATCTCTTTTCCGATGCATTATTCCTCCTTAACTGCATCCCTCGCTCCCTCACATCGACTTATTAACACACAATTTGCGTCCATATTAAATACTCTGGATTCCCTGCTTTGTCCTTCTAAAGTGAGATACGTTTCTACGGAAACGATAGGATTTTCTTTGGGGTTCCGAGTATCTCTTTTCCGATGCATTATTCTCCTTTACTGCATCCCTCGTTCCCTCACATTGACGAATTAACACACATTTTGCGTCCATATGAAATACTCTGGATTCCCTGCATTGACCTTCTAAATCGAGATACGTTTCTACGGAAACGATAGGATTTTCTTTGGGGTCCCGAGTATCTCTTTTCCGATGCATTATTCCTCCTTTACTGCATCCCTCGCTCCCTCACATTGACGAATTAACACACAATTTGCGTCCATATGAAATACTCTGGATTCCCAGCATTGTCCTTCTAAATCGAGATACGTTTCTACGGAAACGATAGGATTTTCTTTGGGGTTCGGAGTATCTCTTTTCCGATGCATTATTCCTCCTTACTGCATCCCTCGCTCCCTCACATTGGCGAATTAACACACAATTTGCGTCCATATGAAATACTCTGGTTTCCCTGCATTGTCCTCCTAAATCGAGATACGTTTGTACGGAAACAACAGGATTTGCTTTGGGGTTTCGAGTATCTCTTTTCCGATGCATTATTCCTCCTTTACTGCATCCCTCGCTCCCTCACATTGACGAATTAACACAAAATTTGCGTCCATATGAAATACTCTGAATTCCCTGCATTGTCCTTCTAAATCGAGATACGTTTCTACGGAAACGATAGGATTTTCATTGGGGTTCCGAGTATCTCTTTTCCGATGCATTATTCCTCCTTTACTGCATCCCTCGCTCCCTCACATTGACGAATTATCACACAATTTGCGTCCATATGAAATACTCAGGATTCCCTGCATTGTCCTTCTAAATCGAGATACGCTTCTACGGAAACGATAGGATTTTCTATGGGGTTCCGAGTATCTCTTTTCCGATGCATTATTCCTCCTTTACTGCATCCCTCGCTCCCTCACATTGACGAATTAACACACAATTTGCGACCATATGAAATAGTCTGGATTCCCTGCATGTCCTTCTAAATCGAGATACGTTTCTACGGAAACGATAGGATTTTCTTTGGGGTTCCGAGTATCTCTTTTCCGATGCATTATTCTCGTTTACTGCATCCCTCGCTCCCTCACATTGACGAATTAACACATAATTTGCGTCCATATGAAATACTCTGGATTCCGTGCATTGTCCTTCTAAGTCGAGATACGTTTCTACGGAAACGATAGGTTTTTCTTTGGGGTTCCGAGTATCTCTTTTCCAATGTATTATTCCTCCTTTACTGCATCCCTCGCTCCCTCACATTGACGAATTAACACACAATTTGCGTCCATATGAAATACTCTGGATTCCCTGCATTGTCCTCCTAAATCGAGATACGTTTGTACGGAAACAACAGGATTTTCTTTGGGGTTTCGAGTATCTCTTTTCCGATTCATTACTCCTCTTTTACTGCATCCCTCGCTCCCTCACATTGACGAATTAACACACAATTTGCGTCCATATGAAATACTCTGGATTCCCAGCATTGTCCTTCTAAATCGAGATACGTTTCTACGGAAACGATAGGATTTTCTTTGGGGTTCCGAGTATCTCTTTTCCGATGCATTATTCCTCCTTTATTACATCCTTCGCTCCTTCACATTGACGAATTAACACACAATTAGCGTCCATATGAAATACTCTGGATTCCCTGCATTGACCTTCTAAATCGAGATACGTTTTATACGGAAACGATAGGATTTTCTTTGGGGTACCGAGTATCTCTTTTCCGATGCATTATTCCTCCATTTCTGCATCACTCGCTCCCTAACATTGACGAATTAACACACAATTTGCGTCCATATGAAATACTCTGGATTCCCTGCATTGTCCTTCTAAATCGAGATACGTCCTACGGAAACGATAGGATTTTCTTTCGGGTTCCGAGTATCTCTTTTCCGATGCATTATTCCTCCTTTACTGCATCCCTCGCTCCCTCACATTGACGAATTAACACACAATTTGCGTCCATATGAAATACTCTGGATTCCCTGATTTGTCCTTCTAAATCGAGATACGCTTCTACGGAAACGATAGGATTTTCTTTGGGGTTCCGAGTATCTCTTTTCCGATGCATTATTCCTCCTTTACTGCATCCCTCGCTCCCTCACATTGACGAATTAACACACCATTTACGTCCATATGAAATACTCTGGATTCCCTGCATTGTCCTTCTAAATCGCGATACGTTTCTACGGAAACGATAGGATTTTCTTTGGGGTTCCGAGTATCTCTTTTCCGATGCATTATTCCTCCTTTACTGCATCCCTCGCTCCCTCACATTGACGAATTAACACACAATTTGCGTCCATATGAAATACTCTGGATTCCCAGCATTGTCCTTCTAAATCGAGATACGTTTCTACTGAAACGATAGGATTTTCTTTTGGGGTTCCGAGTATCTCTTTTCCGATGCATTATTCCTCGTTTACTGCACCCCTCACTCCCTCACATTGACGAATTAACACACAATTTGCGTCCATATGAAATACTCTGGATTCCCTGCATTGTCCTTCTAAATAGAGATACGTTTCTACGGAAATGATAGGATTTTCTGTGGGGTCCCGAGTATCTCTTTTCCGATCCATTATTCCTCCTTTACTGCATACCTCGCTCCCTCACATTGACGAATTAACACACAATTTGCGTCCATATGAAATACTCTGGATTCCCTGCATTGTCCTTCTAAATCGAGATACGTTTGTACAGAAACGACAGGATTTCCTTTAAGGTTCCGAGTATCTCTTTTCCGATGCATTATTCCTCCTTTACTGCATCCCTCGCTCCCTCACATCGACTTATTAACACACAATTTGCGTCCATATTAAATACTCTGGATTCCCTGCTTTGTCCTTCTAAAGTGAGATACGTTTCTACGGAAACGATAGGATTTTCTTTGGGGTTCCGAGTATCTCTTTTCCGATGCATTATTCTCCTTTACTGCATCCCTCGTTCCCTCACATTGACGAATTAACACACATTTTGCGTCCATATGAAATACTCTGGATTCCCTGCATTGACCTTCTAAATCGAGATACGTTTCTACGGAAACGATAGGATTTTCTTTGGGGTCCCGAGTATCTCTTTTCCGATGCATTATTCCTCCTTTACTGCATCCCTCGCTCCCTCACATTGACGAATTAACACACAATTTGCGTCCATATGAAATACTCTGGATTCCCAGCATTGTCCTTCTAAATCGAGATACGTTTCTACGGAAACGATAGGATTTTCTTTGGGGTTCCGAGTATCTCTTTTCCGATGCATTATTCCTCCTTACTGCATCCCTCGCTCCCTCACATTGGCGAATTAACACACAATTTGCGTCCATATGAAATACTCTGGTTTCCCTGCATTGTCCTCCTAAATCGAGATACGTTTGTACGGAAACAACAGGATTTGCTTTGGGGTTTCGAGTATCTCTTTTCCGATGCATTATTCCTCCTTTACTGCATCCCTCGCTCCCTCACATTGACGAATTAACACAAAATTTGCGTCCATATGAAATACTCTGAATTCCCTGCATTGTCCTTCTAAATCGAGATACGTTTCTACGGAAACGATAGGATTTTCATTGGGGTTCCGAGTATCTCTTTTCCGATGCATTATTCCTCCTTTACTGCATCCCTCGCTCCCTCACATTGACGAATTATCACACAATTTGCGTCCATATGAAATACTCAGGATTCCCTGCATTGTCCTTCTAAATCGAGATACGCTTCTACGGAAACGATAGGATTTTCTATGGGGTTCCGAGTATCTCTTTTCCGATGCATTATTCCTCCTTTACTGCATCCCTCGCTCCCTCACATTGACGAATTAACACACAATTTGCGACCATATGAAATAGTCTGGATTCCCTGCATGTCCTTCTAAATCGAGATACGTTTCTACGGAAACGATAGGATTTTCTTTGGGGTTCCGAGTATCTCTTTTCCGATGCATTATTCTCGTTTACTGCATCCCTCGCTCCCTCACATTGACGAATTAACACATAATTTGCGTCCATATGAAATACTCTGGATTCCGTGCATTGTCCTTCTAAGTCGAGATACGTTTCTACAGAAACGATAGGTTTTTCTTTGGGGTTCCGAGTATCTCTTTTCCAATGTATTATTCCTCCTTTACTGCATCCCTCGCTCCCTCACATTGACGAATCAACACACAATTTGCGTCCATATGAAATACTCTGGATTCCCTGCATTGTCCTTCTAAATCGAGATACGTTTCTACGGCAACGATAGGATTTTCTTTGGGGTTCGGAGTATCTCTTTTCCGATGCATTATTCCTCCTTTACTGCATCCCTCGCTCCCTCACATTGACGAATTAACACACAATTTGCGTCCATATGAAATACTCTCGATTCCCAGCATTGTCCTTCTAAATCGAGATACGTTTCTACTGAAACGCTAGGATTTTCTTTTGGGGTTCCGAGTATCTCTTTTCCGATGCATTATTCCTCGTTTGCTGCACCCCTCACTCCCTCACATTGACGAATTAACACACAATTAGCGTCCATATGAAATACTCTGGATTCCCTGCATTGTCCTTCTAAATCGAGATAAGTTTCTCCGGAAACGATAGGATTCTCTTTGGGGTTCCGAGTATCTCTTTTCCGATGCATTATTCTTCTTTACTGCATCCCTCGCTCCCTCACATTGGCGAATTAACAGACAATTTGCGTCCATATGAAATACTCTGGATTCCGTGATTTGTCCTTCTAAATCGAGATACGCTTCTACGGAAACGATAGGATTTTCTTTGGGGTACCGAGTATCTCTTTTCCGATGCATTATTCCTCCTTTATTGCATCCTTCGCTCCTTCACATTGACGAATTAACACACAATTAGCGTCCATATGAAATACTCTGGATTCCCTGCATTGTCCTTCTAAATCGAGAAACGTTTTATACGGAAACGATAGGATTTTCTTTGGGGTTCCGAGTATCTCTTTTCCGATGCATTATTCCTCCATTACTGCATCCCTCGCTCCCTAACATTGACGAATTAACACACAATTTGCGTCCATATGAAATACTCTGCGTTCCCTGCATTGTCCTTCTATATCGAGATACGTTTCTACGGAAACGATAGCATTTTCTTTGGGGTTCCGAGAACCTCTTTTCCGATGCATTATTCCTCCTTTACTGCATCCCTCGCTCCCTCACATTGACGAATTAACACACAATTTGCGTCCATATGAAATACTCTGGGTTCCCTGCATTATCTTTCTAAAACGAGATACATTTCTACGGAAACGATATGATTTTCTTTTGGGAGTCGAGTATCTCTTTTCCGATGCATTATTCCTCCTTTACTGCATACCTCGCTCCCTGACATTGACGAAATAACACACAAATGAAATACTCGGGATTCCCTGCTTTGTCCTTCTAAATCGAGATACGTTTCTACGGAATAGATAGGATTTTCTTTGGGGTTCCGAGTATCTATTTTCCGATGCATTATTCCTCCTTTACTGCATTCCTCGCTCCCTCACATTGACGAATTAACACACAATTTGCGTCCATATGAAGTACTCTGGGTTCCCTGCATTGTCCTTCTAAATCGAGATACGTTTCTACGGAAACGATAGGATTTCCTTTGGGGTTCCGAGTGTCTCTTTTCCGATGCATTATTCCTCCTTTACTGCATCCCTCGCTCCCTCACATTGACGAATTAACACACAATTTGCGTCCATATGAAATACTATGGATTCCCTGCATTGTCCTTCTAAATCGAGATACGTTTCTACGGAAACGATAGGATTTTCTTTGGGGTTCCGAGTATCTCTTTTCCGATGCATTATTCCTCCTTTACTGCATCCCTCGCTCCCTCACATTGACGAATTAACACACAATTTGCGTCCATATGAAATACTCTGAATTCCCTGCATCGTCCTTCTAAATCGAGATACGTTTCTACGGAAACGATAGGATTTTCATTGGGGTTCCTTGTATCTCTTTTCCGATGCATTATTCCTCCTTTACTGCATCCCTCGCTCCCTCACATTGACGAATTATCACACAATTTGCGTCCATATGAAATACTCGGGATTCCCTGCATTGTCCTTCTAAATCGAGATACGTTTCTACGGAAATGATAGGATTTTCTTTGGGGTTCCGAGTATCTCTTTTCCAATGCATTATTCCTCCTTTACTGCATCCCTCGCTCCCTCACATTGATGAATTAATACACAATTTGCGTCCATATGAAATACTCTGGATTCCGTGCATTGTCCTTCTAAATCGAGATACGTTTCTATGGAAACGATAGGATTTTCTTTGGGGTTCCGAGTATCTCTTTTCCGATGCATTATTCCTCCTTTACTGCATCCCACGCTCCCTCACATTGACGAATTAACACACAATTTGCGTCCATATGAAATACTCTGGATTCCCTGCATTGTCCTTCTAAATCGAGATACGTTTGTACGGAAACGACAGGATTTTCTTTGGGGTTCCGAGTATCTCTTTTCCGATGCATTATTCCTCCTTTACTGCATCCCTCGCTCCCTCACATTGACGAATTAACACACAATTTGCGTCCATATGAAATACTCTGGATTCCCAGCATTGTCCTTCTAAATCGAGATACGTTTCTACGGAAACGATAGGATTTTCTTTGGGGTTCCGAGTATCTCTTTTCCGATGCATTATTCTCCTTTACTGCATCCCTCGCTCCGTCACATTGACGAAGTAACACACAATTTACGTCCATATGGAATACTCTGGATTCCCTGCATTGTCCTTCTAAATCGAGATACGTTTGGACGGAAACTATAGGATTTTCTTTGGGGTTCCGAGTATCTCTTTTCCGATGCATTATTCCTCCTTTACTGCATCCCTCGCTCCCTCACATTGACGAATTAACACATATTTTGCGTCCATATGAAATACTCTGGATTCCCTGCATTGTCCTTCTAAATCGAGATACGTTTCTACGGAAACGATAGGATTTTCTTTGGGGTTCCGAGTATCTCTTTTCCGATGCATAATTCTCCCTTACTGCATCCCTCGCTCCCTCACATTGACGAATTAACACACAATTTGCGTCCATATGAAATACTCTGGATTCCGTGCATTGTCCTTCTAAGTCGAGATACGTTCCTTCGGAAACGATAGGTTTTTCTTTGGGGTTCCGAGTATTTTTTTTCCGATGTATTATTCCTCCTTTACTGCATCCCTCGCTCCCTCACATTGTCGAATTAACACACCATTTGCGTCCATATGAAATACTCTGGATTCCCTGCATTGTCCATCTAAATCGAGATACGTTTCTACGGAAACGATTGGATTTTCTTTGGGGTTCCGAGTATCTCTTTTCCGATGCATTATTCCTCCTTCACTGCATCCCTCGCTCCCTCACATTGACGAATTAACACACAATTTGCGTCCATATGAAATACTCTGGATTCCCTGCATTGTCCATCTAAATCGAGATACGTTTCTACGGAAACGATAGGATTTTCTTTGGGGTTCCGAGTATCTCTTTTCCGATGCATTATTCCTCCTTCACTGCATCCCTCGCTCCCTAACATTGACGAATTAACACACAATTTGCGTCCATATGAAATACTCTGCGTTCCCTGCATTGTCCTTCTATATCGAGATACGTTTCCACGGAAACGATAGCATTTTCTTTGGGGTTCCGAGAACCTCTTTTCCGATGCATTATTCCTCCTTTACTGCATCCCTCGCTCCCTCACATTGACGAATTAACACACAATTTGCGTCCATATGAAATACTCTGGGTTCCCTGCATTATCTTTCTAAAACGAGATACATTTCTACGGAAACGATATGATTTTCTTTTGGGAGTCGAGTATCTCTTTTCCGATGCATTATTCCTCCTTTACTGCATACCTCGCTCCCTGACATTGACGAAATAACACACATATGAAATACTCGGGATTCCCTGCTTTGTCCTTCTAAATCGAGATACGTTTCTACGGAAACGATAGGATTTTCTTTGGGGTTCCGAGTATCTATTTTCCGATGCATTATTCCTCCTTTACTGCATTCCTCGCTCCCTCACATTGACGAATTAACACACAATTTGCGTCCATATGAAGTACTCTGGGTTCCCTGCATTGTCCTTCTAAATCGAGATACGTTTCTACGGAAACGATAGGATTTCCTTTGGGGTTCCGAGTGTCTCTTTTCCGATGCATTATTCCTCCTTTACTGCATCCCTCGCTCCCTCACATTGACGAATTAACACACAATTTGCGTCCATATGAAATACTCTGGATTCCCTGCATTGTCCTTCTAAATCGAGATACGTTTCTACGGAAACGATAGGATTTTCTTTGGGGTTCCGAGTATCTCTTTTCCGATGCATTATTCCTCCTTTACTGCATCCCTCGCTCCCTCACATTGACGAATTAACACACAATTTGCGTCCATATGAAATACTCTGAATTCCCTGCATTGTCCTTCTAAATCGAGATACGTTTCTACGGAAACGATAGGATTTTCATTGGGGTTCCGAGTATCTCTTTTCCGATGCATTATTCCTCCTTTACTGCATCCCTCGATCCCTCACATTGACGAATTATCACACAATTTGCGTCCATATGAAATACTCTGGATTCCCTGCATTGTCCTTCTAAATCGAGATACGTTTCTACGGAAATGATAGGATTTTCTTTGGGGTTCCGAGTATCTCTTTTCCAATGCATTATTCCTCCTTTACTGCATCCCTCGCTCCCTCACATTGATGAATTAATACACAATTTGCGTCCATATGAAATACTCTGTATTCCGTGCATTGTCCTTCTAAATCGAGATACGTTTCTACGGAAACGATAGGATTTTCTTTGGGGTTCCGAGTATCTCTTTTCCGATGCATTATTCCTCCTTTACTGCATCCCTCGCTCCCTCACATTGACGAATTAACACACAATTTGCGTCCATATGAAATACTCTGGATTCCCTGCATTGTCCTTCTAAATCGAGATACGTTTGTACGGAAACTAAAGGATTTTCTTTGGGGTTCCGAGTATCTCTTTTCCGATGCATTATTCCTCCTTTACTGCATCCCTCGCTCCCTCACATTGACGAATTAACACACAATTTGCGTCCATATGAAATACTCTGGATTCCCAGCATTGTCCTTCTAAATCGAGATACGTTTCTACGGAAACGATAGGATTTTCTTTGGGGTTCCGAGTATCTCTTTTCCGATGCATTATTCTCCTTTACTGCATCCCTCGCTCCCTCACATTGACGAATTAACACACAATTTGCGTCCATATGAAATACTCTGGATTCCCTGCATTGTCCTTCTAAATCGAGATACGTTTGTACGGAAACGATAGGATTTTTTTTGGGGTTCCGAGTATCTCTTTTCCGATGCATTATTCCTCCTTTACTGCATCCCACGCTCCCTCACATTGACGAATTAACACATATTTTGCGTCCATATGAAATACTCTGGATTCCCTGCATTGTCCTTCTAAATCGAGATACGTTTCTACGGAAACGATAGGATTTTCTTTGGGGTTCCGAGTATCTCTTTTCCGATGCATTATTCTCCTTTACTGCATCCCTCGCTCCCTCACATTGACGAATTAACACACAATTTGCGTCCATATGAAATACTCTGGATTCCGTGCATTGTCCTTCTAAGTCGAGATACGTTTCTTCGGAAACGATAGGTTTTTCTTTGGGGTTCCGAGTATTTTTTTTCCGATGTATTATTCCTCCTTTACTGCATCCCTCGCTCCCTCACATTGATGAATTAACACACAATTTGCGTCCATATGAAATACTATGGATTCCCTGCATTGTCCTTTTAAATCGAGATACGTTTCTACGGAAGCGATAGGATTTTCTTTGGGGTTCCGAGTATCTCTTTTCCGATGCATTATTCCTCCTTTACTGCATCCCTCGCTCCCTCACATTGTCGAATTAACACACCATTTGCGTCCATATGAAATACTCTGGATTCCCTGCATTGTCCATCTAAATCGAGATACGTTTCTACGGAAACGATAGGATTTTCTTTGGGGTTCCGAGTATCTCATTTCCGATGCATTATTCCTCCTTCACTGCATCCCTCGCTCCCTCACATTGACGAATTAACACACAATTTGCGTCCATATGAAATACTCTGGATTCCCTGCATTGTCCTTCTAAATCGAGATACGTTTCTACGGAAACGATTGGATTTTCTTTTGGGGTTCCGAGTATCTCTTTTCCGATGGATTATTCATCCTTTACTGCATCCCTCGCTCCCTCACATTGACGAATTAACACACAATTTGCGTCCATATGAAATACTCTAGATTCCCTGCATTTTCCTTCTAAATCGAGATACGTTTCTACGGAAACGATAGGATTTTTTTTGGGGTCCCGAGTATCTCTTTTCCGATGCATTATTCCTCCTTTACTGCATCCCTCGCTCCCTCACATTAACGAATTAACACACAATTTGCGTCCATATGAAATACTCTGAATTCCCTGCATTGTCCTTCTAAATCGAGATACGTTTCTACGGAAACGATAGGATTTTCTTTGGGGTTCCGAGTATCTCTTTTCCGATGCATTATTCCTCCTTTACTGCATCCCTCGCTCCCTCACATTGACGAATTATCACACAATTTGCGTCCATATGAAATACTCTGGATTCCCTGCATTGTCCTTCTAAATTGAGATACGTTTCTACGGAAACGATAGGATTTTCTTTGGGGTTCCGAGTATCTCTTTTCCAATGCATTATTCCTCCTTTACTGCATCCCTCGCTCCCTCACATTGATGAATTAATACACAATTTGCGTCCATATGAAATACTCTGGATTCCGTGCATTGTCCTTCTAAATCGAGATACGTTTCTACGGAAACGATAGGATTTTCTTTGGGGTTCCGAGTATCTCTTTTCCGATGCATTATTCCTCCTTTACTGCATCCCTCGCTCCCTCACATTGACGAATTAACACACAATTTGCGTCCATATGAAATACTCTGGATTCACTGCATTGTCCTTCTAAATCGAGATACGTTTGTACGGAAACGATAGGATTTTCTTTGGGGTTCCGAGTATCTCTTTTCCGATGCATTATTCCTCCTTTACTGCATCCCTCGCTCCCTCACATTGACGAATTAACACATATTTTGCGTCCATATGAAATACTATGGATTCCCTGCATTGTCCTTCTAAATCGAGATACGTTTCTACGGAAACGATAGGATTTTCTTTGGGGTCCCGAGTATCTCTATTCCGATGCATAATTCTCCTTTACTGCATCCCTCGCTCCCTAACATTGACGAATTAACACACAATTTGCGTCCATATGAAATACTCTGGATTCCGTGCATTGTCCTTCTAAGTCGAGATACGTTTCTACGGAAACGATAGGATTTTCTTTGGGGTTCCGAGTATCTCTTTTCCGATGCATTATTCCTCCTTTACTGCATCCCTCGCTCTCTCACATTGATGAATTAATACACAATTTGCGTCCATATGAAATACTCTGGATTCCCTGCATTGCCCTTCTAAATCGAGATACGTTTCTACGGAAATGATAGGATTTTCTTTGGGGTTCCGAGTATCTCTTTTCCAATGCATTATTCCTCCTTTACTGCATCCCTCGCTCCCTCACATTGATGAATTAATACACAATTTGCGTCCATATGAAATACTCTGTATTCCGTGCATTGTCCTTCTAAATCGAGATACGTTTCTACGGAAACGATAGGATTTTCTTTGGGGTTCCGAGTATCTCTTTTCCGATGCATTATTCCTCCTTTACTGCATCCCTCGCTCCCTCACATTGACGAATTAACACACAATTTGCGTCCATATGAAAAACTCTGGATTCCCTGCATTGTCCTTCTAAATCGAGATACGTTTGTACGGAAACGAAAGGATTTTCTTTGGGGTTCCGAGTATATCTTTTCCGATGCATTATTCCTCCTTTACTGTATCCCTCGCTCCCTCACATTGACGAATTAACACACAATTTGCGTCCATATGAAATACTCTGGATTCCCAGCATTGTCCTTCTAAATCGAGATACGTTTCTACGGAAACGATAGGATTTTCTTTGGGGTTCCGAGTATCTCTTTTCCGATGCATTATTCTCCTTTACTGCATCCCTCGCTCCCTCACATTGACGAATTAACACACAATTTGCGTCCATATGAAATACTCTGGATTCCCCGCATTGTCCTTCTAAATCGAGATACGTTTCTACGGAAACGATAGGATTTTTTTTGGGGTTCCGAGTATCTCTTTTCCGATGCATTATTCCTCCTTTACTGCATCCCTCGCTCCCTCACATTGACGAATTAACACATATTTTGCGTCCATATGAAATACTCTGGATTCCCTGCATTGTCCTTCTAAATCGAGATACGTTTCTACGGAAACGATAGGATTTTCTTTGGGGTTCCGAGTATCTCTTTTCCGATGTATTATTCCTCCTTTACTGCATCCCTCGCTCCCTCACATTGACGAATTAACACACAATTTGCGTCCATATGAATTACTCTGGATTCCCTGCATTGTCCTTCTAAATCGAGATACGTTTCTACGGAAACGATAGGATTTTCTTTGGGGTTCCGAGTATCTCTTTTCCGATGCATTATTCTCCTTTACTGCATCCCTCGCTCCCTCACATTGACAATTAACAGACAACTAGCGTCCATATGAAATACTCTGGATTCCCTGCATTGTCCTTCTAAATCGAGATGTGTTTCTACGGAAACGAAAGGATTTTCTTTGGGGTTCCGAGTATCTCATTTCCGATGCATTATTCCTCCTATACTGCATCCCTCGCTCCCTCACATTGACGAATTAACACACAATTTGCGTCCATATGAAATACTCTGGATTCCCTGCATTGTCCTTCTAAATCGAGATACGTTTCTACGGAAACGATAGGATTTTCTTTGGGGTTCCGAGTATCTCTTTTCCGATGCATTATTCCTCCTTTACTGCATCCCTCGCTCCCTCACATCGACGAATTAACACACCATTTGCGTCCATATGAAATACTCTGGATTCCCTGCATTGTCCTTCTAAATCGAGATACGTTTCAACGGAAACGATCGGATTTTCTCTGGGGTTCCGAGTATCTCTTTTCCGATACATCATTCCTCGTTTACTGCATCCCTCGCTCCCTCACATTGACGAATTAACACACAATTTGCGTCCATATGAAATACTCTGGATTCCCTGCATTGTCCTTCTAAATCGAGATACGTTTCTACGGAAACGATAGGATATTCTTTTGGGGTTCCGAGTATCTCTTTTCCGATGCATTATTCCTCCTTTACTGCATCACTCGCTCCCTCACATTGACGAATTAACACAATTTGCGTCCATATGAAATACTCTGGATTCCCTGCATTGTCCTTCAAAATCGAGATACGTTTCTACGGAAACGATAGGATTTTCTTTCGGATTCCGAGTATCTCTTTTCCGATGCATTATTCCTCCTTTACTGCATCCCTCGCTCCCTCACTTTGACGAATTAACACACAATTTTCGTCCATATGAAATACTCTGGATTCCCTGCATTGTCCTTCTAAATCGAGATACGTTTCTACGGAAACGATAGGATTTTCTTTGGGGTTCCGGGTATCTCTTTTCCGATGCATTATTCCTCCTTTACTGCATCCCTCGCTCCCTCACATTGACGAACTAACACACAATTTGCGTCCATATCAAATACTCTGGATTCCCTGCATTGTCCTTCTAAATCGAGATACGTTTCTACGGAAACGATCGGATTTTCTTTGGGGTTCCGAGTATCTCTTTTCCAATACATTATACCTCCTTTACTGCATCCCTCGCTCCCTCACATTGACGAATTAACACACAATTTGCGTCCATATGAAATACTCTGGATTCCCTGCATTGTCCTTCTAAATCGAGATACGTTTCTACGGAAACGATAGGATATTCTTTTGGGGTTCCGAGTATCTCTTTTCCGATGCATTATTCCTCCTTTACTGCATGACTCGCTCCCTCACATTGATGAATTAACACAATTTGCGTCCATATGAAATACTCTGGATTCCCTGCATTGTCCTTCTAAAACGAGATACGTTTCTACGGAAACGATAGGATATTCTTTTGGGGTTCCGAGTATCTCTTTTCCGATGCATTATTCCTCCTTTACTGCATCACTCGCTCCCTCACATTGACGAATTAACACAATTTGCGTCCATATGAAATACTCTGGATTCCCTGCATTGTCCTTCAAAATCGAGATACGTTTCTACGGAAACGATAGGATTTTCTTTCGGGTTCCGAGTATCTCTTTTCCGATGCATTATTCCTCCTTTACTGCATCCCTCGCTCCCTCACTTTGACGAATTAACACACAATTTTCGTCCATATGAAATACTCTGGATTCCCTGCATTGTCCTTCTAAATCGAGATACATTTCTACGGAAACGATAGGATTATCTTTGGGGTTCCGAGTATCTCTTTTCCGATGCATTATTCCTCCTTTACTGCATCCCTCGCTCCCTCACATTGACGAACTAACACACAATTTGCGTCCATATGAAATACTCTGGATTCCCTGCATTGTCCTTCTAAATCGAGATACATTTCTACGGAAACGATAGGATTTTCTTTGGGGTTCCGAGTATCTCTTTTCCGATGCATTATTCTCCTTTACTGCATCCCTCGCTCCCTCACATTGACGAATTAACACACAAATTGCGTCCATATGAAATACTCTGGATTCCCTGCATTGTCCTTCTAAATCGAGATACGTTTCTACGGAAACGATAGGATTTTCTTTGGGGTTCCGAGTATCTCATTTCCGATGCATTATTCCTCCTATACTGCATTCCTCGGTCCCTCAGATTGACGAACTAACACACAATTTGCGTCCATATGAAATACTCTAGATTCCCTGCATTGTCCTTCTAAATCGAGATACGTTTCTACGGAAACGATCGGATTTTCTTTGGGGTTCCGAGTATCTCTTTTCCAATACATTATACCTCCTTTACTGCATCCCTCGCTCCCTCACATTGACGATTTAACACACAATTTGTGTCCATATGAAATACTCTGGATTCCCTTCATTGTCCTTCTAAATCGAGATACGTTTCTACGGAAACGATAGGATATTCTTTTGGGGTTCCGAGTATCTCTTTTCCGATGCATTATTCCTCCTTTACTGCATCACTCGCTCCCTAACATTGATGAATTAACACAATTTGCGTCCATATGAAATACTCTGGATTCCCTGCATTGTCCTTCTAAAACGAGATACGTTTCTACGGAAACGTTAGGATATTCTTTTGGGGTTCCGAGTATCTCTTTTCCGATGCATTATTCCTCCTTTACTGCATCACTCGCTCCCTCACATTGACGAATTAACACAATTTGCGTCCATATGAAATACTCTGGATTCCCTGCATTGTCCTTCAAAATCGAGATACGTTTCTACGGAAACGACAGGATTTTCTTTCGGGTTCCGAGTATCTCTTTTCCGATGCATTATTCCTCCTTTACTGCATCCCTCGCTCCCTCACTTTGACGAATTAACACACAATATTCGTCCATATGAAATACTCTGGATTCCCTGCATTGTCCTTCTAAATCGAGATACGTTTCTACGGAAACGATAGGATTATCTTTGGGGTTCCGAGTATCTCTTTTCCGATGCATTATTCCTCCTTTACTGCATCCCTCGCTCCCTCACATTGACGAACTAACACACAATTTGCGTCCATATGAAATACTCTGGATTCCCTGCATTGTCCTTCTAAATCGAGATACGTTTCTACGGAAACGATAGGATTTTCTTTGGGGTTCCGAGTATCTCATTTCCGATTCATTATTCCTCCTATACTGCATTCCTCGGTCCCTCGCATTGACGAACTAACACACAATTTGCGTCCATATGAAATACTCTGGATTCCCTGCATTGTCCTTCAAAATCGAGATACGTTTCTACGGAAACGATAGGATTTTCTTTCGGATTCCGAGTATCTCTTTTCCGATGCATTATTCCTCCTTTACTGCATCCCTCGCTCCCTCACTTTGACGAATTAACACACAATTTTCGTCCATATGAAATACTCTGGATTCCCTGCATTGTCCTTCTAAATCGAGATACGTTTCTACGGAAACGATAGGATATTCTTTTGGGGTTCCGAGTATCTCTTTTCCGATGCATTATTCCTCCTTTACTGCATCACTCGCTCCCTCACATTGATGAATTAACACAATTTGCGTCCATATGAAATACTCTGGATTCCCTGCATTGTCCTTCTAAAACGAGATACGTTTCTACGGAAACGATAGGATATTCTTTTGGGGTTCCGAGTATCTCTTTTCCGATGCATTATTCCTCCTTTACTGCATCACTCGCTCCCTCACATTGACGAATTAACACAATTTGCGTCCATATGAAATACTCTGGATTCCCTGCATTGTCCTTCAAAATCGAGATACGTTTCTACGGAAACGATAGGATTTTCTTTTGGGTTCCGAGTATCTCTTTTCCGATGCATTATTCCTCCTTTACTGCATCCCTCGCTCCCTCACTTTGACGAATTAACACACAATATTCGTCCATATGAAATACTCTGGATTCCCTGCATTGTCCTTCTAAATCGAGATACGTTTCTACGGAAACGATAGGATTATCCTTGGGGTTCCGAGTATCTCTTTTCCAATACATTATACCTCCTTTACTGCATCCCTCGCTCCCTCACATTGACGATTTAACACACAATTTGTGTCCATATGAAATACTCTGGATTCCCTTCATTGTCCTTCTAAATCGAGATACGTTTCTACGGAAACGATAGGATATTCTTTTGGGGTTCCGAGTAACTCTTTTCCGATGCATTATTCCTCCTTTACTGCATCACTCGCTCCCTCACATTGACGAATTAACACACAATTTGCGTCCATATGAAATACTCTGGATTCCCTGCATTGTGCTTCTAAATCGAGATACGTTTCTACGGAAACGATAGGATATTCTTTTGGGGTTCCGAGTATCTCTTTTCCGATGCATTATTCCTCCTTTACTGCATCACTCGCTCCCTCACATTGACGAATTAACACAATTTGCGTCCATATGAAATACTCTGGATTCCCTGCATTGTCCTTCAAAATCGACATACGTTTCTACGGAAACGATAGGATTTTCTTTCGGATTCCGAGTATCTCTTTTCCGATGCATTATTCCTCCTTTACTGCATCCCTCGCTCCCTCACTTTGACGAATTAACACACAATTTTCGTCCATATGAAATACTCTGGATTCCCTGCATTGTCCTTCTAAATCGAGATACGTTTCTACGGAAACGATAGGATTTTCTTTGGGGTTCCGAGTATCTCTTTTCCGATGCATTATTCCTCCTTTACTGCATCCCTCGCTCCCTCACATTGACGAACTAACACACAATTTGCGTCCATATCAAATACTCTGGATTCCCTGCATTGTCCTTCTAAATCGAGATACGTTTCTACGGAAACGATCGGATTTTCTTTGGGGTTCCGAGTATCTCTTTTCCAATACATTATACCTCCTTTACTGCATCCCTCGCTCCCTCACATTGACGATTTAACACACAATTTGCGTCCATATGAAATACTCTGGATTCCCTGCATTGTCCTTCTAAATCGAGATACGTTTCTACGGAAACGATAGGATATTCTTTTGGGGTTCCGAGTATCTCTTTTCCGATGCATTATTCCTCCTTTACTGCATCACTCGCTCCCTCACATTGATGAATTAACACAATTTGCGTCCATATGAAATACTCTGGATTCCCTGCATTGTCCTTCTAAAACGAGATACGTTTCTACGGAAACGATAGGATATTCTTTTGGGGTTCCGAGTATCTCTTTTCCGATGCATTATTCCTCCTTTACTGCATCACTCGCTCCCTCACATTGACGAATTAACACAATTTGCGTCCATATGAAATACTCTGGATTCCCTGCATTGTCCTTCAAAATCGAGATACGTTTCTACGGAAACGATAGGATTTTCTTTCGGGTTCCGAGTATCTCTTTTCCGATGCATTATTCCTCCTTTACTGCATCCCTCGCTCCCTCACTTTGACGAATTAACACACAATATTCGTCCATATGAAATACTCTGGATTCCCTGCATTGTCCTTCTAAATCGAGATACGTTTCTACGGAAACGATAGGATTATCTTTGGGGTTCCGAGTATCTCTTTTCCGATGCATTATTCCTCCTTTACTGCATCACTCGCTCCCTCACATTGACGAACTAACACACAATTTGCGTCCATATGAAATACTCTGGATTCCCTGCATTGTCCTTCTAAATCGAGATACATTTCTACGGAAACGATAGGATTTTCTTTGGGGTTCCGAATATCTCTTTTCCGATGCATTTTTCTCCTTTACTGCATCCCTCGCTCCCTCACATTGACGAATTAACACACAATTTGCGTCCATATGAAATACTCTGGATTCCCTGCATTGTCCTTCTAAATCGAGATACGTTTCTACGGAAACGATAGGATTATCTTTGGGGTTCCGAGTATCTCATTTCCGATGCATTATTCCTCCTATACTGCATTCCTCGGTCCCTCACATTGACGAACTAACACACAATTTGCGTCCATATGAAATACTCTGGATTCCCTGCATTGTCCTTCTAAATCGAGATACGTTTCTACGGAAACGATAGGATTTTCTTTGGGGTTCCGAGTATCTCTTTTCCAATACATTATACCTCCTTTACTGCATCCCTCGCTCCCTCACATTGACGATTTAACACACAATTTGTGTCCATATGAAATACTCTGGATTCCCTTCATTGTCCTTCTAAATCGAGATACGTTTCTACGGAAACGATAGGATATTCTTTTGGGGTTCCGAGTATCTCTTTTCCGATGCATTATTCCTCCTTTACTGCATCCCTCGCTCCCTCACATTGACGAATTAACACACAATTTGCGTCCATATGAAATACTCTGGATTCCCTGCATTGTCCTTCTAAATCGAGATACGTTTCTACGGAAACGATAGGATATTCTTTTGGGGTTCCGAGTATCTCTTTTCCGATGCATTATTCCTCCTTTACTGCATCACTCGCTCCCTCACATTGACGAATTAACACAATTTGCGTCCATATGAAATACTCTGGATTCCCTGCATTGTCCTTCTTAATCGAGATACGTTTCTACGGAAACGACAGGATTTTCTTTCGGATTCCGAGTATCTCTTTTCCGATGCATTATTCCTCCTTTACTGCATCCCTCGCTCCCTCACTTTGACGAATTAACACACAATTTTCGTCCATATGAAATACTCTGGATTCCCTGCATTGTCCTTCTAAATCGAGATACGTTTCTACGGAAACGATAGGATTTTCTTTGGGGTTCCGAGTATCTCTTTTCCGATGCATTATTCCTCCTTTACTGCATCCCTCGCTCCCTCACATTGACGAACTAACACACAATTTGCGTCCATATCAAATACTCTGGATTCCCTGCATTGTCCTTCTAAATCGAGATACGTTTCTACGGAAACGATCGGATTTTCTTTGGGGTTCCGAGTATCTCTTTTCCAATACATTATACCTCCTTTACTGCATCCCTCGCTCCCTCACATTGACGATTTAACACACAATTTGCGTCCATATGAAATACTCTGGATTCCCTGCATTGTCCTTCTAAATCGAGATACGTTTCTACGGAAACGATAGGATATTCTTTTGGGGTTCCGAGTATCTCTTTTCCGATGCATTATTCCTCCTTTACTGCATCACTCGCTCCCTCACATTGATGAATTAACACAATTTGCGTCCATATGAAATACTCTGGATTCCCTGCATTGTCCTTCTAAAACGAGATACGTTTCTACGGAAACGATAGGATATTCTTTTGGGGTTCCGAGTATCTCTTTTCCGATGCATTATTCCTCCTTTACTGCATCACTCGCTCCCTCACATTGACGAATTAACACAATTTGCGTCCATATGAAATACTCTGGATTCCCTGCATTGTCCTTCAATATCGAGATACGTTTCTACGGAAACGATAGGATTTTCTTTCGGGTTCCGAGTATCTCTTTTCCGATGCATTATTCCTCCCTTACTGCATCCCTCGCTCCCTCACTTTGACGAATTAACACACAATTTTCGTCCATATGAAATACTCTGGATTCCCTGCATTGTCCTTCTAAATCGAGATACGTTTCTACGGAAACGATAGGATTATCTTTGGGGTTCCGAGTATCTCTTTTCCGATGCATTATTCCTCCTTTACTGCATCCCTCGCTCCCTCACATTGACGAACTAACACACAATTTGCGTCCATATGAAATACTCTGGATTCCCTGCATTGTCCTTCTAAATCGAGATACATTTCTACGGAAACGATAGGATTTTCTTTGGGGTTCCGAGTATCTCTTTTCCGATGCATTATTCTCCTTTACTGCAGCCCTCGCTCCCTCACATTGACGAATTAACACACAATTTGCGTCCATATGAAATACTCTGGATTCCCTGCATTGTCCTTCTAAATCGAGATACGTTTCTACGGAAACGATAGGATTTTCTTTGGGGTTCCGAGTATCTCATTTCCGATGCATTATTCCTCCTATACTGCATTCCTCGGTCCCTCACATTGAAGAACTAACACACAATTTGCGTCCATATGAAATACTCTGGATTCCCTGCATTGTCCTTCTAAATCGAGATACGTTTCTACGGAAACGATCGGATTTTCTTTGGGGTTCCGAGTATCTCTTTTCCAATACATTATACCTCCTTTACTGCATCCCTCGCTCCCTCACATTGACGATTTAACACACAATTTGTGTCCATATGAAATACTCTGGATTCCCTTCATTGTCCTTCTAAATCGAGATACGTTTCTACGGAAACGATAGGATATTCTTTTGGGGTTCCGAGTATCTCTTTTCCGATGCATTATTCCTCCTTTACTGCATCACTCGCTCCCTCACATTGATGAATTAACACAATTTGCGTCCATATGATATACTCTGGATTCCCTGCATTGTCCTTCTAAAACGAGATACGTTTCTACGGAAACGTTAGGATATTCTTTTGGGGTTCCGAGTATCTCTTTTCCGATGCATTATTCCTCCTTTACTGCATCACTCGCTCCCTCACATTGACGAATTAACACTATTTGCGTCCATATGAAATACTCCGGATTCCCTGCATTGTCCTTCAAAATCGAGATACGTTTCTACGGAAACGATAGGATTTTCTTTCGGGTTCCGAGTATCTCTTTTCCGATGCATTATTCCTCCTTTACTGCATCCCTCGCTCCCTCACATTGACGAATTAACACACAATATTCGTCCATATGAAATACTCTGGATTCCCTGCATTGTCCTTCCAAATCGAGATACGTTTCTACGGAAACGATAGGATTATCTTTGGGGTTCCGA
This sequence comes from Schistocerca nitens, assembly GCF_023898315.1. Classification (NCBI taxonomy): domain Eukaryota; kingdom Metazoa; phylum Arthropoda; class Insecta; order Orthoptera; family Acrididae; genus Schistocerca; species Schistocerca nitens. The sequence goes on from NC_064615.1 coordinate 1,129,190,629, forward strand.
GTATCTCTTTTCCGATGCATTATTCCTCCTTTACTGCATCCCTCGCTCCCTCACATTGACGAACTAACACACAATTTGCGTCCATATGAAATACTCTGGATTCCCTGCATTGTCCTTCTAAATCGAGATACATTTCTACGGAAACGATAGGATTTTCTTTGGGGTTCCGAGTATCTCTTTTCCGATGCATTATTCTCCTTTACTGCATCCCTCGGTCCCTCACATTGACGAATTAACACACAATTTGCGTCCATATGAAATACTCTGGATTCCCTGCATTGTCCTTCTAAATCGAAATACGTTTCTACGGAAACGATAGGATATTCTTTTGGGGTTCCGAGTATCTCTTTTCCGATGCATTATTCCTCCTTTACTGCATCCCTCGCTCCCTCACATTGACGAATTAACACAATTTGCGTCCATATGAAATACTCTGGATTCCCTGCATTGTCCTTCAAAATCGAGATACGTTTCTACGGAAACGATAGGATTTTCTTTCGGATTCCGAGTATCTCTTTTCCGATGCATTATTCCTCATTTACTGCATCCCTCGCTCCCTCACTTTGACGAATTAACACACAATTTTCGTCCATATGAAATACTCTGGATTCCCTGCATTGTCCTTCTAAATCGAGATACGTTTCTACGGAAACGATAGGATTTTCTTTGGGGTTCCGAGTATCTCTTTTCCGATGCATTATTCCTCCTTTACTGCATCCCTCGCTCCCTCACATTGACGAACTAACACACAATTTGCGTCCATATCAAATACTCTGGATTCCCTGCATTGTCTTTCTAAATCGAGATACGTTTCTACGGAAACGATCGGATTTTCTTTGGGGTTCCGAGTATCTCTTTTCCAATACATTATACCTCCTTTACTGCATCCCTCGCTCCCTCACATTGACGATTTAACACACAATTTGCGTCCATATGAAATACTCTGGATTCCCTGCATTGTCCTTCTAAATCGAGATACGTTTCTACGGAAACGATAGGATATTCTTTTGGGGTTCCGAGTATCTCTTTTCCGATGCATTATTCCTCCTTTACTGCATCACTCGCTCCCTCACATTGATGAATTAACACAATTTGCGTCCATATGAAATACTCTGGTTTCCCTGCATTGTCCTTCTAAAACGAGATACGTTTCTACGGAAACGATAGGATATTCTTTTGGGGTTCCGAGTATCTCTTTTCCGATGCATTATTCCTCCTTTACTGCATCACTCGCTCCCTCACATTGACGAATTAACACAATTTGCGTCCATATGAAATACTCTGGATTCCCTGCATTGTCCTTCAAAATCGAGATACGTTTCTACGGAAACAATAGGATTTTCTTTCGGGTTCCGAGTATCTCTTTTCCGATGCATTATTCCTCCTTTACTGCATCCGTCGCTCCCTCACTTTGACGAATTAACACACAATTTTCGTCCATATGAAATACTCTGGATTCCCTGCATTGTCCTTCTAAATCGAGATACGTTTCTACGGAAACGATAGGATTATCTTTGGGGTTCCGAGTATCTCTTTTCCGATGCATTATTCCTCCTTTACTGCATCCCTCGCTCCCTCACATTGACGAACTAACACACAATTTGCGTCCATATGAAATACTCTGGATTCCCTGCATTGTCCTTCTAAATCGAGATACATTTCTACGGAAACGATAGGATTTTCTTTGGGGTTCCGAGTATCTCTTTTCCGATGCATTATTCTCCTTTACTGCATCCCTCGCTCCCTCACATTGACGAATTAACACACAATTTGCGTCCATATGAAATACTCTGGATTCCCTGCATTGTCCTTCTAAATCGAGATACGTTTCTACGGAAACGATAGGATTTTCTTTGGGGTTCCGAGTATCTCATTTCCGATGCATTATTCCTCCTATACTGCATTCCTCGGTCCCTCACATTGACGAACTAACACACAATTTGCGTCCATATGAAATACTCTGGATTCCCTGCATTGTACTTCTAAATCGAGATACGTTTCTACGGAAACGATCGGATTTTCTTTGGGGTTCCGAGTATCTCTTTTCCAATACATTATACCTCCTTTACTGCATCCCTCGCTCCCTCACATTGACGATTTAACACACAATTTGTGTCCATATGAAATACTCTGGATTCCCTTCATTGTCCTTCTAAATCGAGATACGTTTCTACGGAAACGATAGGATATTCTTTTGGGGTTCCGAGTATCTCTTTTCCGATGCATTATTCCTCCTTAACTGCATCACTCGCTCCCTCACATTGATGAATTAACACAATTTGCGTCCATATGAAATACTCTGGATTCCCTGCATTGTCCTTCTAAAACGAGATACGTTTCTACGGAAACGTTAGGATATTCTTTTGGGGTTCCGAGTATCTCTTTTCCGATGCATTATTCCTCCTTTACTGCATCACTCGCTTCCCTCACATTGACGAATTAACACAATTTGCGTCCATATGAAATACTCTGGATTCCCTGCATTGTCCTTCAAAATCGAGATACGTTTCTACGGAAACGATAGGATTTTCTTTCGGGTTCCGAGTATCTCTTTTCCGATGCATTATTCCTCCTTTACTGCATCCCTCGCTCCCTCACTTTGACGAATTAACACACAATATTCGTCCATATGAAATACTCTGGATTCCCTGCATTGTCCTTCCAAATCGAGATACGTTTCTACGGAAACGATAGGATTATCTTTGGGGTTCCGAGTATCTCTTTTCCGATGCATTATTCCTCCTTTACTGCATCCCTCGCTCCCTCACATTGACGAACTAACACACAATTTGCGTCCATATGAAATACTCTGGATTCCCTGCATTGTCCTTCTAAATCGAGATACATTTCTACGGAAACGATAGGATTTTCTTTGGGGTTCCGAGTATCTCTTTTCCGATGCATTATTCTCCTTTACTGCATCCCTCGGTCCCTCCCATTGACGAATTAACACACAATTTGCGTCCATATGAAATACTCTGGATTCCCTGCATTGTCCTTCTAAATCGAAATACGTTTCTACGGAAACGATAGGATTTTCTTTGGGGTTCCGAGTATCTCATTTCCGATGCATTATTCCTCCTATACTGCATCCCTCGCTCCCTCACATTGACGAACTAACACACAATTTGCGTCCATATGAAATACTCTGGATTCCCTGCATTGTCCTTCAAAATCGAGATACGTTTCTACGGAAACGATAGGATTTTCTTTCGGATTCCGAGTATCTCTTTTCCGATGCATTATTCCTCCTTTACTGCATCCCACGCTCCCTCACTTTGACGAATTAACACACAATTTTCGTCCATATGAAATACTCTGGATTCCCTGCATTGTCCTTCTAAATCGAGATACGTTTCTACGGAAACGATAGGATTATCTTTGGGGTTCCGAGTATCTCTTTTCCGATGCATTATTCCTCCTTTACTGCATCCCTCGCTCCCTCACATTGACGAACTAACACACAATTTGCGTCCATATCAAATACTCTGGATTCCCTGCATTGTCCTTCTAAATCGAGATACGTTTCTACGGAAACGATCGGATTTTCTTTGGGGTTCCGAGTATCTCTTTTCCAATACATTATACCTCCTTTACTGCATCCCTCGCTCCCTCACATTGACGATTTAACACACAATTTGCGTCCATATGAAATACTCTGGATTCCCTGCATTGTCCTTCTAAATCGAGATACGTTTCTACGGAAACGATAGGATATTCTTTTGGGGTTCCGAGTATCTCTTTTCCGATGCATTATTCCACCTTTACTGCATCACTCGCTCCCTCACATTGATGAATTAACACAATTTGCGTCCATATGAAATACTCTGGATTCCCTGCATTGTCCTTCTAAAACGAGATACGGTTCTACGGAAACGATAGGATATTCTTTTGGGGTTCCGAGTATCTCTTTTCCGATGCATTATTCCTCCTTTACTGCATCACTCGCTCCCTCACATTGACGAATTAACACAATTTGCGTCCATATGAAATACTCTGGATTCCCTGCATTGTCCTTCAAAATCGAGATACGTTTCTACGGAAACGATAGGATTTTCTTTCGGGTTCCGAGTATCTCTTTTCCGATGCATTATTCCTCCTTTACTGCATACCTCGCTCCCTCACTTTGACGAATTAACACACAATATTCGTCCATATGAAATACTCAGGATTCACTGCATTGTCCTTCTAAATCGAGATACGTTTCTACGGAAACGATAGGATTATCTTTGGGGTTCCGAGTATCTCTTTTCCGATGCATTATTCCTCCTTTACTGCATCCCTCGCTCCCTCATATTGACGAACTAACACACAATTTGCGTCCATATGAAATACTCTGGATTCCCTGCATTGTCCTTCTAAATCGAGATACATTTCTACGGAAACGATAGGATTTTCTTTGGGGTTCCGAGTATCTCTTTTCCGATGCATTATTCTCCTTTACTGCATCCCTCGCTCCCTCACATTGACGAATTAACACACAATTTGCGTCCATATGAAATACTCTGGATTCCCTGCATTGTCCTTCTAAATCGAGATACGTTTCTACGGAAACGATAGTATTATCTTTGGGGTTCCGAGTATCTCTTTTCCGATGCATTATTCCTCCTTTACTGCATCCCTCGCTCCCTCACATTGACGAACTAACACACAATTTGCGTCCATATGAAATACTCTGGATTCCCTTCATTGTCCTTCTAAATCGAGATACGTTTCTACGGAAACGATAGGATATTCTTTTGGGGTTCCGAGTATCTCTTTTCCGATGCATTATTCCTCCTTTACTGCATCACTCGCTCCCTCACATTGATGAATTAACACAATTTGCGTCCATATGATATACTCTGGATTCCCTGCATTGTCCTTCTAAAACGAGATACGTTTCTACGGAAACGTTAGGATATTCTTTTGGGGTTCCGAGTATCTCTTTTCCGATGCATTATTCCTCATTTACTGCATCACTCGCTCCCTCACATTGACGAATTAACACAATTTGCGTCCATATGAAATACTCCGGATTCCCTGCATTGTCCTTCAAAATCGAGATACGTTTCTACGGAAACGATAGGATTTTCTTTCGGGTTCCGAGTATCTCTTTTCCGATGCATTATTCCTCCTTTACTGCATCCCTCGCTCCCTCACATTGACGAATTAACACACAATATTCGTCCATATGAAATACTCTGGATTCCCTGCATTGTCCTTCCAAATCGAGATACGTTTCTACGGAAACGATAGGATTATCTTTGGGGTTCCGAGTATCTCTTTTCCGATGCATTATTCCTCCTTTACTGCATCCCTCGCTCCCTCACATTGACGAACTAACACACAATTTGCGTCCATATGAAATACTCTGGATTCCCTGCATTGTCCTTCTAAATCGAGATACATTTCTACGGAAACGATAGGATTTTCTTTGGGGTTCCGAGTATCTCTTTTCCGATGCATTATTCTCCTTTACTGCATCCCTCGGTCCCTCACATTGACGAATTAACACACAATTTGCGTCCATATGAAATACTCTGGATTCCCTGCATTGTCCTTCTAAATCGAAATACGTTTCTACGGAAACGATAGGATATTCTTTTGGGGTTCCGAGTATCTCTTTTCCGATGCATTATTCCTCCTTTACTGCATCACTCGCTCCCTCACATTGACGAATTAACACAATTTGCGTCCATATGAAATACTCTGGATTCCCTGCATTGTCCTTCAAAATCGAGATACGTTTCTACGGAAACGATAGGATTTTCTTTCGGATTCCGAGTATCTCTTTTCCGATGCATTATTCCTCCTTTACTGCATCCCTCGCTCCCTCACTTTGACGAATTAACACACAATTTTCGTCCATATGAAATACTCTGGATTCCCTGCATTGTCCTTCTAAATCGAGATACGTTTCTACGGAAACGATAGGATTTTCTTTGGGGTTCCGAGTATCTCTTTTCCGATGCATTATTCCTCCTTTACTGCATCCCTCGCTCCCTCACATTGACGAACTAACACACAATTGGCGTCCATATCAAATACTCTGGATTCCCTGCATTGTCTTTCTAAATCGAGATACGTTTCTACGGAAACGATCGGATTTTCTTTGGGGTTCCGAGTATCTCTTTTCCAATACATTATACCTCCTTTACTGCATCCCTCGCTCCCTCACATTGACGATTTAACACACAATTTGCGTCCATATGAAATACTCTGGATTCCCTGCATTGTCCTTCTAAATCGAGATACGTTTCTACGGAAACGATAGGATATTCTTTTGGGGTTCCGAGTATCTCTTTTCCGATGCATTATTCCTCCTTTACTGCATCACTCGCTCCCTCACATTGATGAATTAACACAATTTGCGTCCATATGAAATACTCTGGTTTCCCTGCATTGTCCTTCTAAAACGAGATACGTTTCTACGGAAACGATAGGATATTCTTTTGGGGTTCCGAGTATCTCTTTTCCGATGCATTATTCCTCCTTTACTGCATCACTCGCTCCCTCACATTGACGAATTAACACAATTTGCGTCCATATGAAATACTCTGGATTCCCTGCATTGTCCTTCAAAATCGAGATACGTTTCTACGGAAACAATAGGATTTTCTTTCGGGTTCCGAGTATCTCTTTTCCGATGCATTATTCCTCCTTTACTGCATCCGTCGCTCCCTCACTTTGACGAATTAACACACAATTTTCGTCCATATGAAATACTCTGGATTCCCTGCATTGTCCTTCTAAATCGAGATACGTTTCTACGGAAACGATAGGATTATCTTTGGGGTTCCGAGTATCTCTTTTCCGATGCATTATTCCTCCTTTACTGCATCCCTCGCTCCCTCACATTGACGAACTAACACACAATTTGCGTCCATATGAAATACTCTGGATTCCCTGCATTGTCCTTCTAAATCGAGATACATTTCTACGGAAACGATAGGATTTTCTTTGGGGTTCCGAGTATCTCTTTTCCGATGCATTATTCTCCTTTACTGCATCCCTCGCTCCCTCACATTGACGAATTAACACACAATTTGCGTCCATATGAAATACTCTGGATTCCCTGCATTGTCCTTCTAAATCGAGATACGTTTCTACGGAAACGATAGGATTTTCTTTGGGGTTCCGAGTATCTCATTTCCGATGCATTATTCCTCCTATACTGCATTCCTCGGTCCCTCACATTGACGAACTAACACACAATTTGCGTCAATATGAAATACTCTGGATTCCCTGCATTGTACTTCTAAATCGAGATACGTTTCTACGGAAACGATCGGATTTTCTTTGGGGTTCCGAGTATCTCTTTTCCAATACATTATACCTCCTTTACTGCATCCCTCGCTCCCTCACATTGACGATTTAACACACAATTTGTGTCCATATGAAATACTCTGGATTCCCTTCATTGTCCTTCTAAATCGAGATACGTTTCTACGGAAACGATAGGATATTCTTTTGGGGTTCCGAGTATCTCTTTTCCGATGCATTATTCCTCCTTAACTGCATCACTCGCTCCCTCACATTGATGAATTAACACAATTTGCGTCCATATGAAATACTCTGGATTCCCTGCATTGTCCTTCTAAAACGAGATACGTTTCTACGGAAACGTTAGGATATTCTTTTGGGGTTCCGAGTATCTCTTTTCCGATGCATTATTCCTCCTTTACTGCATCACTCGCTTCCCTCACATTGACGAATTAACACAATTTGCGTCCATATGAAATACTCTGGATTCCCTGCATTGTCCTTCAAAATCGAGATACGTTTCTACGGAAACGATAGGATTTTCTTTCGGGTTCCGAGTATCTCTTTTCCGATGCATTATTCCTCCTTTACTGCATCCCTCGCTCCCTCACTTTGACGAATTAACACACAATATTCGTCCATATGAAATACTCTGGATTCCCTGCATTGTCCTTCCAAATCGAGATACGTTTCTACGGAAACGATAGGATTATCTTTGGGGTTCCGAGTATCTCTTTTCCGATGCATTATTCCTCCTTTACTGCATCCCTCGCTCCCTCACATTGACGAACTAACACACAATTTGCGTCCATATGAAATACTCTGGATTCCCTGCATTGTCCTTCTAAATCGAGATACATTTCTACGGAAACGATAGGATTTTCTTTGGGGTTCCGAGTATCTCTTTTCCGATGCATTATTCTCCTTTACTGCATCCCTCGGTCCCTCCCATTGACGAATTAACACACAATTTGCGTCCATATGAAATACTCTGGATTCCCTGCATTGTCCTTCTAAATCGAAATACGTTTCTACGGAAACGATAGGATTTTCTTTGGGGTTCCGAGTATCTCATTTCCGATGCATTATTCCTCCTATACTGCATCCCTCGCTCCCTCACATTGACGAACTAACACACAATTTGCGTCCATATGAAATACTCTGGATTCCCTGCATTGTCCTTCAAAATCGAGATACGTTTCTACGGAAACGATAGGATTTTCTTTCGGATTCCGAGTATCTCTTTTCCGATGCATTATTCCTCCTTTACTGCATCCCACGCTCCCTCACTTTGACGAATTAACACACAATTTTCGTCCATATGAAATACTCTGGATTCCCTGCATTGTCCTTCTAAATCGAGATACGTTTCTACGGAAACGATAGGATTATCTTTGGGGTTCCGAGTATCTCTTTTCCGATGCATTATTCCTCCTTTACTGCATCCCTCGCTCCCTCACATTGACGAACTAACACACAATTTGCGTCCATATCTAATACTCTGGATTCCCTGCATTGTCCTTCTAAATCGAGATACGTTTCTACGGAAACGATCGGATTTTCTTTGGGGTTCCGAGTATCTCTTTTCCAATACATTATACCTCCTTTACTGCATCCCTCGCTCCCTCACATTGACGATTTAACACACAATTTGCGTCCATATGAAATACTCTGGATTCCCTGCATTGTCCTTCTAAATCGAGATACGTTTCTACGGAAACGATAGGATATTCTTTTGGGGTTCCGAGTATCTCTTTTCCGATGCATTATTCCACCTTTACTGCATCACTCGCTCCCTCACATTGATGAATTAACACAATTTGCGTCCATATGAAATACTCTGGATTCCCTGCATTGTCCTTCTAAAACGAGATACGGTTCTACGGAAACGATAGGATATTCTTTTGGGGTTCCGAGTATCTCTTTTCCGATGCATTATTCCTCCTTTACTGCATCACTCGCTCCCTCACATTGACGAATTAACACAATTTGCGTCCATATGAAATACTCTGGATTCCCTGCATTGTCCTTCAAAATCGAGATACGTTTCTACGGAAACGATAGGATTTTCTTTCGGGTTCCGAGTATCTCTTTTCCGATGCATTATTCCTCCTTTACTGCATACCTCGCTCCCTCACTTTGACGAATTAACACACAATATTCGTCCATATGAAATACTCAGGATTCACTGCATTGTCCTTCTAAATCGAGATACGTTTCTACGGAAACGATAGGATTATCTTTGGGGTTCCGAGTATCTCTTTTCCGATGCATTATTCCTCCTTTACTGCATCCCTCGCTCCCTCACATTGACGAACTAACACACAATTTGCGTCCATATGAAATACTCTGGATTCCCTGCATTGTCCTTCTAAATCGAGATACATTTCTACGGAAACGATAGGATTTTCTTTGGGGTTCCGAGTATCTCTTTTCCGATGCATTATTCTCCTTTACTGCATCCCTCGCTCCCTCACATTGACGAATTAACACACAATTTGCGTCCATATGATATACTCTGGATTCCCTGCATTGTCCTTCTAAATCGAGATACGTTTCTACGGAAACGATAGGATTTTCTTTGGGGTTCCGAGTATCTCATTTCCGATGCATTATTCCTCCTATACTGCATTCCTCGGTCCCTCACATTGACGAACTAACACACAATTTGCGTCCATATGAAATACTCTGGATTCCCTGCATTGTCCTTCTAAATCGAGATACGTTTCTACGGAAACGATCGGATTTTCTTTGGGGTTCCGAGTATCTCTTTTCCAATACATTATACCTCCTTTACTGCATCCCTCGCTCCCTCACATTGACGATTTAACACACAATTTGTGTCCATATGAAATACTCTGGATTCCCTTCATTGTCCTTCTAAATCGAGATACGTTTCTACGGAAACGATAGGATATTCTTTTGGGGTTCCGAGTATCTCTTTTCCGATGCATTATTCCTCCTTTACTGCATCACTCGCTCCCTCACATTGATGAATTAACACAATTTGCGTCCATATGAAATACTCTGGATTCCCTGCATTGTCCTTCTAAAACGAGATACGTTTCTACGGAAACGTTAGGATATTCTTTTGGGGTTCCGAGTATCTCTTTTCCGATGCATTATTCCTCCTTTACTGCATCACTCGCTCCCTCACATTGACGAATTAACACAATTTGCGTCCATATGAAATACTCTGGATTCCCTGCATTGTCCTTCAAAATCGAGATACGTTTCTACGGAAACGATAGGATTTTCTTTCGGGTTCCGAGTATCTCTTTTCCGATGCATTATTCCTCCTTTACTGCATCCCTCGCTCCCTCACTTTGACGAATTAACACACAATATTCGTCCATATGAAATACTCTGGATTCCCTGCATTGTCCTTCTAAATCGAGATACGTTTCTACGGAAACGATAGTATTATCTTTGGGGTTCCGAGTATCTCTTTTCCGATGCATTATTCCTCCTTTACTGCATCCCTCGCTCCCTCACATTGACGAACTAACACACAATTTGCGTCCATATGAAATACTCTGGATTCCCTGCATTGTCCTTCTAAATCGAGATACATTTCTACGGAAACGATAGGATTTTCTTTGGGGTTCCGAGTATCTCTTTTCCGATGCATTATTCTCCTTTACTGCATCCCTCGGTCCCTCACATTGACGAATTAACACACAATTTGCGTCCATATGAAATACTCTGGATTCCCTGCATTGTCCTTCTAAATCGAGATACGTTTCTACGGAAACGATAGGATTTTCTTTGGGGTTCCGAGTATCTCATTTCCGATGCATTATTCCTCCTATACTGCATTCCTCGGTCCCTCACATTGACGAACTAACACACATTTTGCGTCCATATGAAATACTCTGGATTCCTTGCATTGTCCTTCTAAATCGAGATACGTTTCTACGGAAACGATAGGATTATCTTTGGGGTTCCGAGTATCTCTTTTCCGATGCATTATTCCTCCTTTACTGCATCCCTCGCTCCCTCACATTGACGAACTAACACACAATTTGCGTCCATATCAAATACTCTGGATTCCCTGCATTGTCCTTCGAAATCGAGATACGTTTCTACGGAAACGATCGGATTTTCTTTGGGGTTCCGAGTATCTCTTTTCCAATACATTATACCTCCTTTACTGCATCCCTCGCTCCCTCACATTGACGATTTAACACACAATTTGCGTCCATATGAAATACTCTGGATTCCCTGCATTGTCCTTCTAAATCGAGATACGTTTCTACGGAAACGATAGGATATTCTTTTGGGGTTCCGAGTATCTCTTTTCCGATGCATTATTCCTCCTTTACTGCATCACTCGCTCCCTCACATTGATAAATTAACACAATGTGCGTCCATATGAAATACTCTGGATTCCCTGCATTGTCCTTCTAAAACGAGATACGTTTCTACGGAAACGATAGGATATTCTTTTGGGGTTCCGAGTATCTCTTTTCCGATGCATTATTCCTCCTTTACTGCATCACTCGCTCCCTCACTTTGACGAATTAACACAATTTGCGTCCATATGAAATACTCTGGATTCCCTGCATTGTCCTTCTAAATCGAGATACGTTTCTACGGAAACGATAGGATTTTCTTTCGGGTTCCGAGTATCTCTTTTCCGATGCATTATTCCTCCTTTACTGCATCCCTCGCTCCCTCACTTTGACGAATTAACACACAATTTTCGTCCATATGAAATACTCTGGATTCCCTGCATTGTCCTTCTAAATCGAGATACGTTTCTACGGAAACGATAGGATTATCTTTGGGGTTCCGAGTATCTCTTTTCCGATGCATTATTCCTCCTTTACTGCATCCCTCGCTCCCTCACATTGACGAACTAACACACAATTTGCGTCCATATGAAATTCTCTGGATTCCCTGCATTGTCCTTCTAAATCGAGATACATTTCTACGGAAACGATAGGATTTTCTTTGGGGTTCCGATTATCTCTTTTCCGATGCATTATTCTCCTTTACTGCATCCCTCGGTCCCTCACATTGACGAATTAACACACAATTTGCGTCCATATGAAATACTCTGGATTCCCTGCATTGTCCTTCTAAATCGAGATACGTTTCTACGGAAACGATAGGATTTTCTTTGGGGTTCCGAGTATCTCATTTCCGATGCATTATTCCTCCTATACTGCATTCCTCGGTCCCTCACATTGACGAACTAACACACATTTTGCGTCCATATGAAATACTCTGGATTCCCTGCATTGTCCTTCAAAATCGAGATACGTTTCTACGGAAACGATAGGATTTTCTTTCGGATTACGAGTATCTCTTTTCCGATGCATTATTCCTCCTTTACTGCATCCCTCGCTCCCTCACTTTGACGAATTAACACACAATTTTCGTCCATATGAAATACTCTGGATTCCCTGCATTGTCCTTCTAAATCGAGATACGTTTCTACGGAAACGATAGGATTATCTTTGGGGTTCCGAGTATCTCTTTTCCGATGCATTATTCCTCCTTTACTGCATCCCTCGCTCCCTCACATTGACGAACTAACACACAATTTGCGTCCATCTCAAATACTCTGGATTCCCTGCATTGTCCTTCGAAATCGAGATACGTTTCTACGGAAACGATCGGATTTTCTTTGGGGTTCCGAGTATCTCTTTTCCAATACATTATACCTCCTTTACTGCATCCCTCGCTCCCTCACATTGACGATTTAACACACAATTTGCGTCCATATGAAATACTCTGGATTCCCTGCATTGTCCTTCTAAATCGAGATACGTTTCTACGGAAACGATAGGATATTCTTTTGGGGTTCCGAGTATCTCTTTTCCGATGCATTATTCCTCCTTTACTGCATCACTCGCTCCCTCACATTGATAAATTAACACAATGTGCGTCCATATGAAATACTCTGGATTCCCTGCATTGTCCTTCTAAAACGAGATACGTTTCTACGGAAACGATAGGATATTCTTTTGGGGTTCCGAGTATCTCTTTTCCGATGCATTATTCCTCCTTTACTGCATCACTCGCTCCCTCACATTGACGAATTAACACAATTTGCGTCCATATGAAATACTCTGGATTCCCTGCATTGTCCTTCTAAATCGAGATACGTTTCTACGGAAACGATAGGATTTTCTTTCGGGTTCCGAGTATCTCTTTTCCGATGCATTATTCCTCCTTTACTGCATCCCTCGCTCCCTCACTTTGACGAATTAACACACAATTTTCGTCCATATGAGATACTCTGGATTCCCTGCATTGTCCTTCTAAATCGAGATACGTTTCTACGGAAACGATAGGATTATCTTTGGGGTTCCGAGTATCTCTTTTCCGATGCATTATTCCTCCTTTACTGCATCCCTCGCTCCCTCACATTGACGAACTAACACACAATTTGCGTCCATATGAAATACTCTGGATTCCCTGCATTGTCCTTCTAAATCGAGATACATTTCTACGGAAACGATTGGATTTTCTTTGGGGTTCCGAGTATCTCATTTCCGATGCATTATTCTCCTTTACTGCATCCCTCGGTCCCTCACATTGACGAATTAACACACAATTTGCGTCCATATGAAATACTCTGGATTCCCTGCATTGTCCTTCTAAATCGAGATACGTTTCTACGGGAACGATAGGATTTTCTTTGGGGTTCCGAGTATCTCTTTTCCGATGCATTATTCTCCTTTACTGCATCCCTCGCTCCCTCACATTGACAATTAACAGACAATTAGCGTCCATATGAAATACTCTGGATTCCCTGCATTGTCCTTCTAAATCGAGATGTGTTTCTACGGAAACGAAAGGATTTTCTTTGGGGTTCCGAGTATCTCATTTCCGATGCATTATTCCTCCTATACTGCATCCCTCGCTCCCTCACATTGACGAATTAACACACAATTTGCGTCCATATGAAATACTCTGGATTCCCTGCATTGTCCTTCTAAATCGAGATACGTTTCTACGGAAACGATAGGATTTTCTTTGGGGTTCCGAGTATCTCTTTTCCGATGCATTATTCCTCCTTTACTGCATCCCTCGCTCCCTCACATCGACGAATTAACACACCATTTGCGTCCATATGAAATACTCTGGATTCCCTGCATTGTCCATCTAAATCGAGATACGTTTCTACGGAAACGATTGGATTTTCTTTGGGGTTCCGAGTATCTCTTTTACGATGCATTATTCCTCCTTCACTGCATCCCTCGCTCCCTCACATTGACGAATTAACACACAATTTGCGTCCATATGAAATACTCTGGATTCCCTGCATTGTCCTTCTAAATCGAGATCCGTTTCTACGGAAACGATAGGATTTTCTTTTGGGGTTCCGAGTATCTCTTTTCCGATGCATTATTCCTCCTTTACTGCTACCCTCGCTCGCTCACATTGACGAATTAACACACAATTTGCGTCCATATGAAATACTCTGGATTCCCTGCATTTTCCTTCTAAATCGAGATACGTTTCTACGGAAACGATAGGATTTTCTTTGGGGTCCCGAGTATCTCATTTCCGATGCATTATTCCTCCTTTACTGCATCCCTCGCTCCCTCAAATTGACGAATTAACACACAATTTGCGTCCATATGAAATACTCTGGATTCCCAGCATTGTCCTTCTAAATCGAGATATGTTTCTACGGAAACGATGGGATTTTCTTTAGGGTTCCGAGTATCTCTTTTCCGATGCATTATTCCTCCTTTACTGCATCCCTCGCTCCCTCACATTGACGAATTAACACACAATTTGCGTCCATATGAAATACTCTGGATTCCCTGCATTGTCCTTCTAAATCGAGATACGTTTCTACGGGAACGATAGGATTTTCTTTGGGGTTCCGAGTATCTCTTTTCCGATGCATTATTCTCCTTTACTGCATCCCTCGCTCCCTCACATTGACAATTAACAGACAATTAGCGTCCATATGAAATACTCTGGATTCCCTGCATTTTCCTTCTAAATCGAGATGTGTTTCTACGGAAACGAAAGGATTTTCTTTGGGGTTCCGAGTATCTCATTTCCGATGCATTATTCCTCCTATACTGCATCCCTCGCTCCCTCACATTGACGAATTAACACACAATTTGCGTCCATATGAAATACTCTGGATTCCCTGCATTGTCCTTCTAAATCGAGATACGTTTCTACGGAAACGATAGGATTTTCTTTGGGGTTCCGAGTATCTCTTTTCCGATGCATTATTCCTCCTTTACTGCATCCCTCGCTCCCTCACATCGACGAATTAACACACCATTTGCGTCCATATGAAATACTCTGGATTCCCTGCATTGTCCTTCTAAATCGAGATACGTTTCTACGGAAACGATCGGATTTTCTTTGGGGTTCCGAGTATCTCTTTTCCGATACATTATTCCTCCTTTACTGCATCCCTCGCTCCCTCACATTGACGAATTAACACACAATTTGCGTCCATATGAAATACTCTGGATTCCCTGCATTGTCCTTCTAAATCGAGATACGTTTCTACGGAAACGATAGGATATTCTTTTGGGGTTCCGATTATCTCTTTTCCGATGCATTATTCCTCCTTTACTGCATCACTCGCTCCCTCACATTGACGAATTAACACAATTTGCGTCCATATGAAATACTGTGGATTCCCTGCATTGTCCTTCAAAATCGAGATACGTTTCTACGGAAACGATAGGATTTTCTTTCGGGTTCCGAGTATCTCTTTTCCGATGCATTATTCCTCCTTTACAGCATCCCTCGATCCCTCACATTGACGAATGAACACACCATTTGCGTCCATATGAAATACTCTGGATTCCCTGCATTGTCCATCTAAATCGAGATACGTTTCTACGGAAACGATTGGATATTCTTTGGGGTTCCGAGTCTCTCTTTTACGATGCATTATTCCTCCTTCACTGCATCCCTCGCTCCCTCACATTGACGAATTAACACACAATTTTCGTCCATATGAAATACTCTGGATTCCCTGCATTGTCCTTCTAAATCGAGATCCGTTTCTACGGAAACGATAGGATTTTCTTTTGGGGTTCCGAGTATCTCTTTTCCGATGCATTATTCCTCCTTTACTGCTACCCTCGCTCGCTCACATTGACGAATTAACACACAATTTGCGTCCATATGAAATACTCTGGATTCCCTGCATTTTCCTTCTAAATCGAGATGCGTTTCTACGGAAACGATAGGATTTTCTATGGGGTCCCGAGTATCTCATTTCCGATGCATTATTCCTCCTTTACTGCATCCCTCGCTCCCTCAAATTGACGAATTAACACACAATTTGCGTCCATATGAAATACTCTGGATTCCCAGCATTGTCCTTCTAAATCGAGATATGTTTCTACGGAAACGATGGGATTTTCTTTAGGGTTCCGAGTATCTCTTTTCCGATGCATTATTCCTCCTTTACTGCATCCCTCGCTCCCTCACATTGACGAATTAACACACAATTTGCGTCCATATGAAATACTCTGGATTCCCTGCATTGTCCTTCTAAATCGAGATACGTTTCTACGGGAACGATAGGATTTTCTTTGGGGTTCCGAGTATCTCTTTTCCGATGCATTATTCTCCTTTACTGCATCCCTCGCTCCCTCACATTGACAATTAACAGACAATTAGCGTCCATATGAAATACTCTGGATTCCCTGCATTGTCCTTCTAAATCGAGATGTGTTTCTACGGAAACGAAAGGATTATCTTTGGGGTTCCGAGTATCTCATTTCCGATGCATTATTCCTCCTATACTGCATCCCTCGCTCCCTCACATTGACGAATTAACACACAATTTGCGTCCATATGAAATACTCTGGATTCCCTGCATTGTCCTTCTAAATCGAGATACGTTTCTACGGAAACGATAGGATTTTCTTTGGGGTTCCGAGTATCTCTTTTCCGATGCATTATTCCTCCTTTACTGCATCCCTCACTCCCTCACATCGACGAATTAACACACCATTTGCGTCCATATGAAATACTCTGGATTCCCTGCATTGTCCTTCTAAATCGAGATACATTTCTACGGAAACGATCGAATTTTCTTTGGGGTTCCGAGTATCTCTTTTCCGATACATTATTCCTCCTTTACTGCATCCCTCGCTCCCTCACATTGACGAATTAACACACAATTTGCGTCCATATGAAATACTCTGGATTCCCTGCATTGTGCTTCTAAATCGAGATACGTTTCTACGGAAACGATAGGATATTCTTTTGGGGTTCCGAGTATCTCTTTTCCGATGCATTATTCCTCCTTTACTGCATCACTCGCTCCCTCACATTTACGAATTAACACAATTTGCGTCCATATGAAATACTATGGATTCCCTGCATTGTCCTTCAAAATCGAGATACGTTTCTACGGAAACGATAGGATTTTCTTTCGGGTTCCGAGTATCCATTTTCCGATGCATTATTCCTCCTTTACTGCATCCCTCGCTCCCTCACTTTGACGAATTAACACACAATTTTCGTCCATATGAAATACTCTGGATTCCCTGCATTGTCCTTCTAAAACGAGATACGTTTCTACGGAAACGATAGGATTTTCTTTTGGGGTTCCGAGTATCTCTTTTCCGATGCATTATTCCTCCTTTACTGCATCCCTCGCTCCCTCACATTGACGAATTAACACACAATTTGCGTCCATATGAAATACTCTGGATTCCCTGCATTTTCCTTCTAAATCGAGATACGTTTCTACGGAAACGATAGGATTTTCTTTGGGGTCCCGAGTATCTCTTTTCCGATGCATTATTCCTCCTTTACTGCATCCCTCGCTCCCTCAAATTGACGAATTAACACACAATTTGCGTCCATATGAAATACTCTGGATTCCCATCATTGTCCTTCTAAATCGAGATATGTTTCTACGGAAACGATAGGATTTTCTTTGGGGTTCCGAGTATCTCTTTTCCGATGCATTATTCCTCCTTTACTGCATCCCTCGCTCCCTCACATTGACGAATTAACACACAATTTGCGTCCATATGAAATACTCTGGATTCCCTGCATTGTCCTTCTAAATCGAGATACGTTTCTACAGGAACGATAGGATTTTCTTTGGGGTTCCGAGTATCTCTTTTCCGATGCATTATTCTCCTTTACTGCATTCCTCGCTCCCTCACATTGACAATTAACAGACAATTAGCGTCCATATGAAATACTCTGGATTCCCTGCATTGTCCTTCTAAATCGAGATGTGTTTCTACGGAAACGAAAGGATTTTCTTTGGGGTTCCGAGTATCTCATTTCCGATGCATTATTCCTCCTTTACTGCATCCCTCGCTCCCTCACATCGACGAATTAACACACCATTTGCGTCCATATGAAATACTCTGGATTCCCTGCATTGTCCTTCTAAATCGAGATACGTTTCTACGGAAACGATCGGATTTTCTTTGGGGTTCCGAGTATCTCTTTTCCGATACATTATTCCTCCTTTACTGCATCCCTCGCTCCCTCACATTGACGAATTAACACACAATTTGCGTCCATATGAAATACTCTGGATTCCCTGCATTGTCCATCTAAATCGAGATACGTTGCTACGGAAACGATAGGATATTCTTTTGGGGTTCCGAGTATCTCTTTTCCGATGCATTATTCCTCCTGTACTGCATCACTCGCTCCCTCACATTGACGAATTAACACAATTTGCGTCCATATGAAATACTCTGGATTTCCTGCATTGTCCTTCTAAATCGAGATACGTTTCTACGGAAACGATAGGATTACCTTTGGGGTTCCGAGTATCTCTTTTCCGATGCATTATTCCTCCTTTACTGCATCCCTCACTCCCTCACATTGACGAACTAACACACAATTTGCGTCCATATGAAATACTCAGGATTCCCTGCATTGTCCTTCTAAATCGAGATACATTTCTACGGAAACGATAGGATTTTCTTTGGGGTTCCGAGTATCTCTTTTCCGATGCATTATTCTCCTTTACTGCATCCCTCGCTCCCTCACATTGACGAATTAACACACAATTTGCATCCATATGAAATACTCTGGATTCCCTGCATTGTCCTTCTACATCGAGATACGTTTCTACGGAAACGATAGGATTTTCTTTGGGGATCCGAGTATCTCATTTCCGATGCATTATTCCTCCTATACTGCATTCCTCGGTCCCTCACATTGACGAACTAACACACAATTTGCGTCCATATGAAATACTCTGGATTCCCTGCATTGTCCTTCTAAATCGAGATACGTTTCTACGGAAACGATCGGATTTTCTTTGGGGTTCCGACTATCTCTTTTCCAATACATTATACCTCCTTTACTGCATCCCTCGCTCCCTCACATTGACGATTTAACACACAATTTGCGTCCATATGAAATACTCTGGATTCCCTGCATTGTCCTTCTAAATCGAGATACGTTTCTACGGAAACGATAGGATATACTTTTGGGGTTCCGAGTATCTCTTTTCCGATGCATTATTCCTCCTTTACTGCATCACTCGATCCCTCACATTGACGAATTAACACAATTTGCGTCCATATGAAATACTCTGGATTCCCATCATTGTCCTTCTAAATCGAGATATGTTTCTACGGAAACGATAGGATTTTCTTTGGGGTTCCGAGTATCTCTTTTCCGATGCATTATTCCTCCTTTACTGCATCCCTCGCTCCCTCACATTGACGAATTAACACACAATTTGCGTCCATATGAAATACTCTGGATTCCCTGCATTGTCCTTCTAAATCGAGATACGTTTCTACGGGAACGATAGGATTTTCTTTGGGGTTCCGAGTATCTCTTTTCCGATGCATTATTCTCCTTTACTGCATCCCTCGCTCCCTCACATTGACAATTAACAGACAATTAGCGTCCATATGAAATACTCTGGATTCCCTGCATTGTCCTTCTAAATCGAGATGTGTTTCTACGGAAACGAAAGGATTTTCTTTGGGGTTCCGAGTATCTCATTTCCGATGCATTATTCCTCCTTTACTGCATCCCTCGCTCACTCACATCGACGAATTAACACACCATTTGCGTCCATATGAAATACTCTGGATTCCCTGCATTGTCCTTCTAAATCGAGATACGTTTCTACGGAAACGATCGGATTTTCTTTGGGGTTCCGAGTATCTCTTTTCCGATGCATTATTCTCCTTTACTGCATCCCTCGCTCCCTCACATTGACGAATTAACACACAATTTGCGTCCATATGAAATACTCTGGATTCCCTGCATTGTCCTTCTACATCGAGATACGTTTCTACGGAAAAGATAGGATTTTCTTTGGGGATCCGAGTATCTCATTTCCGATGCATTATTCCTCCTATACTGCATTCCTCGGTCCCTCACATTGACGAACTAACACACAATTTGCGTCCATATGAAATACTCTGGATTCCCTGCATTGTCCTTCTAAATCGAGATACGTTTCTACGGAAAGGATCGGATTTTCTTTGGGGTTCCGACTATCTCTTTTCCAATACATTATACCTCCTTTACTGCATCCCTCGCTCCCTCACATTGACGATTTAACACACAATTTGCGTCCATATGAAATACTCTGGATTCCCTGCATTGTCCTTCTAAATCGAGATACGTTTCTACGGAAACGATAGGATATTCTTTTGGGGTTCCGAGTATCTCTTTTCCGATGCATTATTCCTCCTTTACTGCATCACTCGCTCCCTCACATTGACGAATTAACACAATTTGCGTCCATATGAAATACTCTGGATTCCCTGCATTGTCCTTCTAAAAAGAGATACGTTTCTACGGAAACGATAGGATATTCTTTTGGGGTTCCGAGTATCTCTTTTCCGATGCATTATTCCTCCTTTACTGCATCACTCGCTCCCTCACATTGACGAATTAACACAATTTGCGTCCATATGAAATACTCTGGATTTCCTGCATTGTCCTTCTAAATCGAGATACGTTTCTACGGAAACGATAGGATTATCTTTGGGGTTCCGAGTATCTCTTTTCCGATGCATTATTCCTCCTTTACTGCATCCCTCACTCCCTCACATTGACGAACTAACACACAATTTGCGTCCATATGAAATACTCTGGATTCCCTGCATTGTCCTTCTAAATCGAGATACATTTCTACGGAAACGATAGGATTTTCTTTGGGGTTCCGAGTATCTCTTTTCCGATGCATTATTCTCCTTTACTGCATCCCTCGCTCCCACACATTGACGAATTAACACACAATTTGCGTCCATATGAAATACTCTGGATTCCCTGCATTGTCCTTCTACATCGAGATACGTTTCTACGGAAACGATAGGATTTTCTTTGGGGATCCGAGTATCTCATTTCCGATGCATTATTCCTCCTTTACTGCATCACTCGCTCCCTCACATTGACGAATTAACACAATTTGCGTCCATATGAAATACTCTGGATTCCCTGCATTGTCCTTCAAAATCGAGATACGTTTCTACGGAAACGATAGGATTTTCTTTCGGGTTCCGAGTATCTCTTTTCCGATGCATTATTCCTCCTTTACTGCATCCCTCGCTCCCTCACATTGACGAATTAACACACAAATTGCGTCCATATGAAATACTCTGGATTCCCTACATTGTCCTTCTAAATCGAGATACGTTTCTACGGAAACGATAGGATTGTCTTTGGGGTTCCGAGTATCTCTTTTCCGATGCATTATTCCTCCTTTACTGCATCCCTCGCTCCCTCACATTGACGAACTAACACACAATTTGCGTCCATATGAAATATTCTGGATTCCCTGCATTGTCCTTCTAAATCGAGATACGTTTCTACGGTAACGATAGGATTTTCTTTGGGGTTCCGAGTATCTCTTTTCCGATGCATTATTCCTCCTTTACTGCATCACTCGCTCCCTCACATTGACGAATTAACACAATTTGCGTCCATATGAAATACTCTGGATTCCCTCATTGTCCTTCTAAATCGAGATACGTTTCTGCGGAAACGATAGGATTTTCTTTGGGGTTCCGAGTATCTCTTTTCCGATGCATTATTCCTCCATTACTGCATCCCTCGCTCCCTCACATTGACGAATTAACACACAATTTGCGTCCATATGAAATACTCTGGATTCCCTGCATTGTCCTTCTAAATCGAGATACGTTTCTACGGAAACGATAGGATTATCTTTGGGATTCCGAGTATCTCTTTTCCGATGCATTATTCCTCCTTTACTGCATCCCTCGCTCCCTCACATTGACGAACTAACACACAATTTGCGTCCATATGAAATACTCTGGATTCCCTGCATTGTCCTTCTAAATCGAGATACATTTCTACGGAAACGATAGGATTTTCTTTGAGGTTCCGAGTATCTCTTTTCCGATGCATTATTCTCCTTTACTGCATCCCTCGCTCCCTCACATTGACGAATTAACACACAATTTGCGTCCATATGAAATACTCTGGATTCCCTGCATTGTCCTTCTTATTCGAGATACGTTTCTACGGAAACGGTAGGATTTTCTTTGGGGTTCCGAGTATCTCATTTCCGATGCATTATTCCTCCTATACTGCATTCCTCGCTCCCTCACATTGACGAATTAACACACAATTTGCGTCGATATGAAATACTCTGGATTCCCTGCATTGTCCTTCTAAATCGAGATACGTTTCTACGGAAACGATAGGATTTTCTTTGGGGATCCGAGTATCTCTTTTCCAATACATTATTCCTCCTTTTCTGCATCCCTCGCTCCCTCACATTGACGAATTAACACACAATTTGCGTCCATATGAAATACTCTGGATTCCCTGCATTGTCCTTCTAAATCGAGATACGTTTCTACGGAAACGATCGGATTTTCTTTGGGGTTCCGACTATCTCTTTTCCAATACATTATACCTCCTTTACTGCATCCCTCGCTCCCTCACATTGACGATTTAACACACAATTTGCGTCCATATGAAATACTCTGGATTCCCTGCATTGTCCTTCTAAATCGAGATACGTTTCTACGGAAACGATTGGATATTCTTTTGGGGTTCCGAGTATCTCTTTTCCGATGCATTATTCCTCCTTTACTGCATCACTCGCTCCCTCACATTGACGAATTAACACAATTTGCGTCCATATGAAATACTCTGGATTCCCTGCATTGTCCTTCTAAAACGAGATACGTTTCTACGGAAACGATAGGATATTCTTTTGGGGTTCCGAGTATCTCTTTTCCGATGCATTATTCCTCCTTTACTGCATCACTCGCTCCCTCACATTGACGAATTAACACAATTTGCGTCCATATGAAATACTCTGGATTCCCTGCATTGTCCTTCAAAATCGAGATACGTTTCTACGGAAACGATTGGATTTTCTTTCGGGTTCCGAGTATCTCTTTTCCGATGCATTATTCCTCCTTTACTGCATCCCTCGCTCCCTCACATTGACGAATTAACACACAATTTGCGTCCATATGAAATACTCTGGATTCCCTGCATTGTCCTTCTAAATCGAGATACGTTTCTACGGAAACGATAGGATTTTCTTTGGGGTTCCGAGTATCTCTTTTCCGATGCATTATTCCTCCTTTACTGCATCCCTCGCTCCCTCACATTGACGAACTAACACACAATTTGCGTCCATATGAAATATTCTGGATTCCCTGCATTGTCCTTCTAAATCGAGATACGTTTCTACGGTAACGATAGGATTTTCTTTGGGGTTCCGAGTATCTCTTTTCCGATGCATTATTCCTCCTTTACTGCATCACTCGCTCCCTCACATTGACGAATTAACACAGTTTGCGTCCATATGAAATACTCTGGATTCCCTCATTGTCCTTCTAAATCGTGATACGTTTCTGCGGAAACGATAGGATTTTCTTTGGGGTTCCGAGTATCTCTTTTCCGATGCATTATTCCTCCATTACTGCATCCCTCGCTCCCTCACATTGACGAATTAACACACAATTTGCGTCCATATGAAATACTCTGGATTCCCTGCATTGTCCTTCTAAATCGAGATACGTTTCTACGGAAACGATAGGATTATCTTTGGGATTCCGAGTATCTCTTTTCCGATGCATTATTCCTCCTTTACTGCATCCCTCGCTCCCTCACATTGACGAACTAACACACAATTTGCGTCCATATGAAATACTCTGGATTCCCTGCATTGTCCTTCTAAATCGAGATACATTTCTACGGAAACGATAGGATTTTCTTTGAGGTTCCGAGTATCTCTTTTCCGATGCATTATTCTCCTTTACTGCATCCCTCGCTCCCTCACATTGACGAATTAACACACAATTTGCGTCCATATGAAATACTCTGGATTCCCTGCATTATCCTTCTTCATCGAGATACGTTTCTACGGAAACGGTAGGATTTTCTTTGGGGTTCCGAGTATCTCTTTTCCTATGCATTATTCCTCCTTTACTGCATCCCTCGCTCCCTCACATTGACGAATTAACACAATTTGCGTCCATATGAAATACTCTGGATTCCCTGCATTGTCCTTCTAAATCGAGATACGTTTCTACGGAAACGATAGGATTTTCTTTGGGGTTCCGAGTATCTCTTTTCCGATGCATTATTCCTCCTTTACTGCATCCCTCGCTCCCTCACATCGACTTATTAACACACCATTTGCGTCCATATGAAATACTCTGGATTCCCTGCATTGTCCCTCTAAATCGAGATACGTTTCTACGGAAACGATCGGATTTTCTTTGGGGTTCCGAGTATCTCTTTTCCGATACATTATTCCTCCTTTACTGCATCCCTCGGTCCCTCACATTGACGAATTTACACACAATTTGCGTCCATATGAAATACTCTGGATTCCCTGCATTGTCCTTCTAAATCGAGATACGTTTCTACGGAAACGATAGGATTTTCTTTGGGGTTCCGAGTATCTCTTTTCCAATACATTATACCTCCTTTACTGCATCCCTCGCTCCCTCACATTGACGATTTAACACACAATTTGCGTCCATATGAAATACTCTGGATTCCCTGCACTGTCCTTCTAAATCGAGATACGTTTCTACGGAAACGATAGGATATTCTTTTGGGGTTCCGAGTATCTCTTTTCCGATGCATTATTCCTCCTTTACTGCATCACTCGCTCCCTCACATTGACGAATTAACACAATTTGCGTCCATATGAAATACTCTGGATTCCCTGCATTGTCCTTCTAAAACGAGATACGTTTCTACGGAAACGATAGGATATTCTTTTGGGGTTCCGAGTATCTCTTTTCCGATGCATTATTCCTCCTTTACTGCATCACTCGCTCCCTCACATTGTCGAATTAACACAATTTGCGTCCATATGAAATACTCTGGATTCCCTTCATTGTCCTTCTAAAACGAGATACGTTTCTACGGAAACGATAGGATATTCTTTTGGGGTTCCGAGTATCTCTTTTCCGATGCATTATTCCTCCTTTACTGCATCACTCGCTCCCTCACATTGACGAATTAACACAATTTGCGTCCATATGAAATACTCTGGATTCCCTGCATTGTCCTTCAAAATCGAGATACGTTTCTACGGAAACGATAGGATTTTCTTTCGGGTTCCGAGTATCTCTTTTCCGATGCATTATTCCTCCTTTACTGCATCCCTCGCTCCCTCACATTGACGAATTAACACACAATTTGCGTCCATATGAAATACTCTGGATTCCCTGCATTGTCCTTCTAAATCGAGATACGTTTCTACGGAAACGATAGGATTTTCTTAGGGGTTCCGAGTATCTCTTTTCCGATGCATTATTCCTCCTTTACTGCATCCCTCGCTCCCTCACATTGACGAACTAACACACAATTTGCGTCCATATGAAATATTCTGGATTCCCTGCATTGTCCTTCTAAATCGAGATACGTTTCTACGGAAACGATAGGATATTCTTTTGGGGTTCCGAGTATCTCTTTTCCGATGCATTATTCCTCCTTTACTGCATCACTCGCTCCCTCACATTGACGAATTAACACAATTTGCGTCCATATGAAATACTCTGGATTCCCTCATTGTCCTTCTAAATCGAAATACGTTTCTGCGGAAACGATAGGATTTTCTTTGGGGTTCCGAGTATCTCTTTTCCGATGCATTATTCCTCCATTACTGCATCCCTCGCTCCCTCACATTGACGAATTAACACACAATTTGCGTCCATATGAAATACTCTGGATTCCCTGCATTGTCCTTCTAAATCGAGATACGTTTCTACGGAAACGATAGGATTATCTTTGGGATTCCGAGTATCTCTTTTCCGATGCATTATTCCTCCTTTAGTGCATCCCTCGCTCCCTCACATTGACGAACTAACACACAATTTGCGTCCATATGAAATACTCTGGATTCCCTGCATTGTCCTTCTAAATCGAGATACATTTCTACGGAAACGATAGGATTTTCTTTGAGGTTCCGAGTATCTCTTTTCCGATGCATTATTCTCCTTTACTGCATCCCTCGCTCCCTCACATTGACGAATTAACACACAATTTGCGTCCATATGAAATACTCTGGATTCCCTGCATTGTCCTTCTTAATCGAGATACGTTTCTACGGAAACGGTAGGATTTTCTTTGGGGTTCCGAGTATCTCATTTCCGATGCATTATTCCTCCTATACTGCATTCCTTGCTCCCTCACATTGACGATTTAACACACAATTTGCGTCGATATGAAATACTCTGGATTCCCTGCATTGTCCCTCTAAATCGAGATACGTTTCTACGGAAACGATAGGATTTTCTTTGGGGTTCCGAGTATCTCTTTTCCAATACATTATTCCTCCTTTTCTGCATCCCTCGCTCCCTCACATTGACGAATTAACACACAATTTGCGTCCATATGAAATACTCTGGATTCCCTGCATTGTCCTTCTAAATCGAGATACGTTTCTACGGAAACGATAGGATTTTCTTTGGGGTTCCGAGTATCTCTTTTCCGATGCATTATTCCTCCTTTACTGCATCACTCGCTCCCTCACATTGACGAATTAACACAATTTGCGTCCATATGAAATACTCTGGATTCCCTGCATTGTCCTTCTCAATCGAGATACGTTTCTACGGAAACGATTGGATTTTCTTTGGGGTTCCGAG
This sequence comes from Schistocerca nitens, assembly GCF_023898315.1. Classification (NCBI taxonomy): domain Eukaryota; kingdom Metazoa; phylum Arthropoda; class Insecta; order Orthoptera; family Acrididae; genus Schistocerca; species Schistocerca nitens. The sequence continues at coordinate 1,129,217,931 of NC_064615.1, forward strand.
TATCTCTTTTCCTATGCATTATTCCTCCTTTACTGCATACCTCGCTCCCTCACATTGACGAATTAACACAATTTGCGTCCATATGAAATACTCTGGATTCCCTGCATTGTCCTTCTAAATCGAGATACGTTTCTACGGAAACGATAGGATTTTCTTTGGGGTTCCGAGTATCTCTTTTCCGATGCATTATTCCTCCTTTACTGCATCCCTCGCTCCCTCACATCGACTTATTAACACACCATTTGCGTCCATATGAAATACTCTGGATTCCCTGCATTGTCCCTCTAAATCGAGATACGTTTCTACGGAAACGATCGGATTTTCTTTGGGGTTCCGAGTATCTCTTTTCCGATACATTATTCCTCCTTTACTGCATCCCTCGCTCCCTCACATTGACGAATTTACACACAATTTGCGTCCATATGAAATACTCTGGATTCCCTGCATTGTCCTTCTAAATCGAGATACGTTTCTACGGAAACGATAGGATTTTCTTTTGGGGTTCCGAGTATCTCTTTTCCGATGCATTATTCCTCCTTTACTGCATCACTCGCTCCCTCACATTGACGAATTAACACAATTTGCGTCCATATGAAATACTCTGGATTCCCTGCATTGTCCTTCTAAATCGAGATACGTTTCTACGGAAACGATAGGATTTTCTTTGGGGTTCCGAGTATCTCTTTTCCGATGCATTATTCCTCCTTTAGTGCATCCCTCGCTCCCTCACATTGACGAACTAACACACAATTTGCGTCCATATGATATATTCTGGATTCCCTGCACTGTCCTTCTAAATCAGGATACGTTTCTACGGAAACGATAGGATTTTCTTTGGGGTTCCGAGTATCTCTTTTCCGATACATTATTCATCCTTTAGTGCATCACTCGCTCCCTCACATTGACGAATTAACACAATTTGCGTCCATATGAAATACTCTGGATTCCCTCATTGTCCTTCTAAATCGAGATACGTTTCTGCAGAAACGATAGGATTTTCTTTGGGGTTCCGAGTATCTCTTTTCCGATGCATTATTCCTCCATTACTGCATCCCTCGCTCCCTCACATTGACGAATTAACACACAATTTGCGTCCATATGAAATACTCTGGATTCCCTGCATTGTCCTTCTAAATCGAGATACGTTTCTACGGAAACGATAGGATTTTCTTTGGGGTTCCGAGTATCTCTTTTCCGATGCATTATTCCTCCTTTACTGCATCCCTCGCTCCCTCACATCGACTTATTAACACACCATTTGCGTCCATATGAAATACTCTGGATTCCCTGCATTGTCCCTCTAAATCGAGATACGTTTCTACGGAAACGATCGGATTTTCTTTGGGGTTCCGAGTATCTCTTTTCCGATACATTATTCCTCCTTTACTGCATCCCTCGCTCCCTCACATTGACGAACTAACACACAATTTGCGTCCATATGAAATATTCTGGATTCCCTGCACTGTCCTTCTAAATCGAGATACGTTTCTACGGAAACGATAGGATTTTCTTTGGGGTTCCGAGTATCTCTTTTCCGATGCATTATTCCTCCTTTACTGCATCACTCGCTCCCTCACATTGACGAATTAACACAATTTGCGTCCATATGAAATACTCTGGATTCCCTCATTGTCCTTCTAAATCGAGATACGTTTCTGCAGAAACGATAGGATTTTCTTTGGGGTTCCGAGTATCTCTTTTCCGATGCATTATTCCTCCATTACTGCATCCCTCGCTCCCTCACATTGACGAATTAACACACAATTTGCGTCCATATGAAATACTCTGGATTCCCTGCATTGTCCTTCTAAATCGAGATACGTTTCTACGGAAACGATAGGATTATCTTTGGGATTCCGAGTATCTCTTTTCCGATGCATTATTCCTCCTTTACTGCATCCCTCGCTCCCTCACATTGACGAACTAACACACAATTTGCGTCGATATGAAATACTCTTTATTCCCTGCATTGTCCTTCTAAATCGAGATACGTTTCTACGGAAACGATAGGATTTTCTTTGGGGTTCCGAGTATCTCTTTTCCAATACATTATTCCTCCTTTTCTGCATCCCTCGCTCCCTCACAATGACGAATTAACACACAATTTGCGTCTATATGAAATACTCTCGATTCCCTGCATTGTCCTTCTAAATCGAGATACGTTTCTACGGAAACGATAGGATATTCTTTTGGGGTTCCGAGTATCTCTTTTCCGATGCATTATTCCTCCTTTACTGCATCACTCGCTCCCTCACATTGACGAATTAACACAATTTGCGTCCATATGAAATACTCTGGATTCCCTGCATTGTCCTTCTAAAACGAGATACGTTTCTACGGAAACGATAGGATTATCTTTGGGATTCCGAGTATCTCTTTTCCGATGCATTATTCCTCCTTTACTGCATCCCTCGCTCCCTCACATTGACGAACTAACACACAATTTGCGTCGATATGAAATACTCTTTATTCCCTGCATTGTCCTTCTAAATCGAGATACGTTTCTACGGAAACGATAGGATTTTCTTTGGGGTTCCGAGTATCTCTTTTCCAATACATTATTCCTCCTTTTCTGCATCCCTCGCTCCCTCACAATGACGAATTAACACACAATTTGCGTCTATATGAAATACTCTTGATTCCCTGCATTGTCCTTCTAAATCGAGATACGTTTCTACGGAAACGATAGGATATTCTTTTGGGGTTCCGAGTATCTCTTTTCCGATGCATTATTCCTCCTTTACTGCATCACTCGCTCCCTCACATTGACGAATTAACACAATTTGCGTCCATATGAAATACTCTGGATTCCCTGCATTGTCCTTCTAAAACGAGATACGTTTCTACGGAAACGATAGGATATTCTTTTGGGGTTCCGAGTATCTCTTTTCCGATGCATTATTCCTCCTTTACTGCATCACTCGCTCCCTCACATTGACGAATTAACACAATTTGCGTCCATATGAAATACTCTGGATTCCCTGCATTGTCCTTCAAAATCGAGATACGTTTCTACGGAAACGATAGGATTTTCTTTCGGGTTCCGAGTATCTCTTTTCCGATGCATTATTCCTCCTTTACTGCATCCCTCGCTCCCTCACATTGACGAATTAACATACAATTTGCGTCCATATGAAATACTCTGGATTCCCTGCATTGTCCTTCTAAATCGAGATACGTTTCTACGGAAACGATAGGATTTTCTTTGGGGTTCCGAGTATCTCTTTTCCGATGCATTATTCCTCCTTTACTGCATCCCTCGCTCCCTCACATTGACGAACTAACACACAATTTGCGTCCATATGAAATATTCTGGATTCCCTGCATTGTCCTTCTAAATCGAGATACGTTTCTACGGAAACGATAGGATTTTCTTTGGGGTTCCGAGTATCTCTTTTCCGATGCATTATTCCTCCTATACTGCATTCCTCGCTCCCTCACATTGACGAATTAACACACAATTTGCGTCGATATGAAATACTCTGGATTCCCTGCATTGTCCTTCTAAATCGAGATACGTTTCTACGGAAACGATAGGATTTTCTTTGGGGTTCCGAGTATCTCTTTTCCAATACATTATTCCTCCTTTTCTGCATCCCTCGCTCCCTCACATTGACGAATTAACACACAATTTGCGTCCATATGAAATACTCTGGATTCCCTGCATTGTCGTCCTAAATCGAGATACGTTTCTACGGAAACGATAGGATTTTCTTTGGGGTTCCGAGTATCTCTTTTCCGATGCATTATTCCTCCTTTACTGCATCACTCGCTCCCTCACATTGACGAACTAACACACAATTTGCGTCCATATGAAATACTCTGGATTCCCTGCATTGTCCTTCTAAATCGAGATACATTTCTACGGAAACGATAGGATTTTCTTTGAGGTTCCGAGTATCTCTTTTCCGATGCATTATTCTCCTTTACTGCATCCCTCGCTCCCTCACATTGACGAATTAACACACAATTTGCGTCCATATGAAATACTCTGGATTCCCTGCATTGTCCTTCTTAATCGAGATACGTTTCTACGGAAACGGTAGGATTTTCTTTGGGGTTCCGAGTATCTCATTTCCGATGCATTATTCCTCCTATACTGCATTCCTCGCTCCCTCACATTGACGAATTAACACACAATTTGCGTCGATATGAAATACTCTGGATTCCCTGCATTGTCCTTCTAAATCGAGATACGTTTCTACGGAAACGATAGGATTTTCTTTGGGGTTCCGAGTATCTCTTTTCCAATACATTATTCCTCCTTTTCTGCATCCCTCGCTCTCTCACAATGACGAATTAACACACAATTTGCGTCTATATGAAATACTCTTGATTCCCTGCATTGTCCTTCTAAATCGAGATACGTTTCTACGGAAACGATAGGATATTCTTTTGGGGTTCCGAGTATCTCTTTTCCGATGCATTATTCCTCCTTTACTGCATCACTCGCTCCCTCACATTGACGAATTAACACAATTTGCGTCCATATGAAATACTCTGGATTCCCTGCATTGTCCTTCTAAAACGAGATACGTTTCTACGGAAACGATAGGATATTCTTTTGGGGTTCCGAGTATCTCTTTTCCGATGCATTATTCCTCCTTTACTGCATCACTCGCTCCCTCACATTGACGAATTAACACAATTTGCGTCCATATGAAATACTCTGGATTCCCTGCATTGTCCTTCAAAATCGAGATACGTTTCTACGGAAACGATAGGATTTTCTTTCGGGTTCCGAGTATCTCTTTTCCGATGCATTATTCCTCCTTTACTGCATCCCTCGCTCCCTCACATTGACGAATTAACATACAATTTGCGTCCATATGAAATACTCTGGATTCCCTGCATTGTCCTTCTAAATCGAGATACGTTTCTACGGAAACGATAGGATTTTCTTTGGGGTTCCGAGTATCTCTTTTCCGATGCATTATTCCTCCTTTACTGCATCACTCGCTCCCTCACATTGACGAATTAACACAATTTGCGTCCATATGAAATACTCTGGATTCCCTCATTGTCCTTCTAAATCGAGATACGTTTCTGCGGAAACGATAGGATTTTCTTTGGGGTTCCGAGTATCTCATTTCCGATGCATTATTCCTCCTATACTGCATTCCTCGCTCCCTCACATTGACGAATTAACACACAATTTGCGTCGATATGAAATACTCTGGATTCCCTGCATTGTCCTTCTAAATCGAGATACGTTTCTACGGAAACGATAGGATTTTCTTTGGGGTTCCGAGTATCTCTTTTCCAATACATTATTCCTCCTTTTCTGCATCCCTCGCTCCCTCACATTGACGAATTAACACACAATTTGCGTCCATATGAAATACTCTGGATTCCCTGCATTGTCGTCCTAAATCGAGATACGTTTCTACGGAAACGATAGGATTTTCTTTGGGGTTCCGAGTATCTCTTTTCCGATGCATTATTCCTCCTTTACTGCATCACTCGCTCCCTCACATTGACGAACTAACACACAATTTGCGTCCATATGAAATACTCTGGATTCCCTGCATTGTCCTTCTAAATCGAGATACATTTCTACGGAAACGATAGGATTTTCTTTGAGGTTCCGAGTATCTCTTTTCCGATGCATTATTCTCCTTTACTGCATCCCTCGCTCCCTCACATTGACGAATTAACACACAATTTGCGTCCATATGAAATACTCTGGATTCCCTGCATTGTCCTTCTTAATCGAGATACGTTTCTACGGAAACGGTAGGATTTTCTTTGGGGTTCCGAGTATCTCATTTCCGATGCATTATTCCTCCTATACTGCATTCCTCGCTCCCTCACATTGACGAATTAACACACAATTTGCGTCGATATGAAATACTCTGGATTCCCTGCATTGTCCTTCTAAATCGAGATACGTTTCTACGGAAACGATAGGATTTTCTTTGGGGTTCCGAGTATCTCTTTTCCAATACATTATTCCTCCTTTTCTGCATCCCTCGCTCCCTCACATTGACGAATTAACACACAATTTGCGTCCATATGAAATACTCTGGATTCCCTGCATTGTCCTTCTAAATCGAGATACGTTTCTACGGAAACGATAGGATTTTCTTTGGGGTTCCGAGTATCTCTTTTCCGATGCATTATTCCTCCTTTACTGCATCACTCGCTCCCTCACATTGACGAATTAACACAATTTGCGTCCATATGAAATACTCTGGATTCCCTGCATTGTCCTTCTCAATCGAGATACGTTTCTACGGAAACGATAGGATTTTCTTTGGGGTTCCGAGTATCTCTTTTCCGATGCATTATTCCTCCATTACTGCATCCCTCGCTCCCTCACATTGACGAATTAACACACAATTTGCGTCCATATGAAATACTCTGGATTCCCTGCATTGTCCCTCTAAATCGAGATACGTTTCTACGGAAACGATCGGATTTTCTTTGGGGTTCCGAGTATCTCTTTTCCGATACATTATTCCTCCTTTACTGCATCCCTCGCTCCCTCACATTGACGAATTTACACACAATTTGCGTCCATATGAAATACTCTGGATTCCCTGCATTGTCCTTCTAAATCGAGATACGTTTCTACGGAAACGATAGGATTTTCTTTTGGGGTTCCGAGTATCTCTTTTCCGATGCATTATTCCTCCTTTACTGCATCACTCGCTCCCTCACATTGACGAATTAACACAATTTGCGTCCATATGAAATACTCTGGATTCCCTGCATTGTCCTTCTAAATCGAGATACGTTTCTACGGAAACGATAGGATTTTCTTTGGGGTTCCGAGTATCTCTTTTCCGATGCATTATTCCTCCTTTACTGCATCCCTCGCTCCCTCACATTGACGAACTAACACACAATTTGCGTCCATATGAAATATTCTGGATTCCCTGCACTGTCCTTCTAAATCGAGATACGTTTCTACGGAAACGATAGGATTTTCTTTGGGGTTCCGAGTATCTCTTTTCCGATGCACTATTCCTCCTTTACTGCATCACTCGCTCCCTCACATTGACGAATTAACACAATTTGCGTCCATATGAAATACTCTGGATTCCCTCATTGTCCTTCTAAATCGAGATACGTTTCTGCAGAAACGATAGGATTTTCTTTGGGGTTCCGAGTATCTCTTTTCCGATGCATTATTCCTCCATTACTGCATCCCTCGCTCCCTCACATTGACGAATTAACACACAATTTGCGTCCATATGAAATACTCTGGATTCCCTGCATTGTCCTTCTAAATCGAGATACGTTTCTACGGAAACGATAGGATTTTCTTTGGGGTTCCGAGTATCTCTTTTCCGATGCATTATTCCTCCTTTACTGCATCCCTCGCTCCCTCACATCGACTTATTAACACACCATTTGCGTCCATATGAAATACTCTGGATTCCCTGCATTGTCCCTCTAAATCGAGATACGTTTCTACGGAAACGATAGGATTTTCTTTGGGGTTCCGAGTATCTCTTTTCCGATACATTATTCCTCCTTTACTGCATCCCTCGCTCCCTCACATTGACGAATTTACACACAATTTGCGTCCATATGAAATACTCTGGATTCCCTGCATTGCCCTTCTAAATCGAGATACGTTTCTACGGAAACGATAGGATTTTCTTTTGGGGTTCCGAGTATCTCTTTTCCGATGCATTATTCCTCCTTTACTGCATCACTCGCTCCCTCACATTGACGAATTAACACAATTTGCGTCCATATGAAATACTCTGGATTCCCTGCATTGTCCTTCTAAATCGAGATACGTTTCTACGGAAACGATAGGATTTTCTTTGGGGTTCCGAGAATCTCTTTTCCGATGCATTATTCCTCCTTTACTGCATCCCTCGCTCCCTCACATTGACGAACTAACACACAATTTGCGTCCATATGAAATATTCTGGATTCCCTGCACTGTCCTTCTAAATCGAGATACGTTTCTACGGAACGATAGGATTTTCTTTGGGGTTCCGAGTATCTCTTTTCCGATGCATTATTCCTCCTTTACTGCATCACTCGCTCCCTCACATTGACGAATTAACACAATTTGCGTCTATATGAAATACTCTGGATTCCCTGCATTGTCCTTCTAAATCGAGATACGTTTCTACGGAAACGATAGGATATTCTTTTGGGGTTCCGAGTATCTCTTTTCCGATGCATTATTCCTCCTTTACTGCATCACTCGCTCCCTCACATTGACGAATTAACACAATTTGCGTCCATATGAAATACTCTGGATTCCCTGCATTGTCCTTCTAAAACGAGATACGTTTCTACGGAAACGATAGGATATTCCTTTGGGGTTCCGAGTATCTCTTTTCCGATGCATTATTCCTCCTTTACTGCATCACTCGCTCCCTCACATTGACGAATTAACACAATTTGCGTCCATATGAAATACTCTGGATTCCCTGCATTGTCCTTCAAAATCGAGATACGTTTCTACGGAAACGATTGGATTTTCTTTCGGGTTCCGAGTATCTCTTTTCCGATGCATTATTCCTCCTTTACTGCATCCCTCGCTCCCTCACATTGATGAATTAACACACAATTTGCGTCCATATGAAATACTCTGGATTCCCTGCATTGTCCTTCTAAATCGAGATACGTTTCTACGGAAACGATAGGATTTTCTTTGGGGTTCCGAGTATCTCTTTTCCGATGCATTATTCCTCCTTTACTGCATCCCTCGCTCCCTCACATTGACGAACTAACACACAATTTGCGTCCATATGAAATAATCTGGATTCCCTGCATTGTCCTTCTAAATCGAGATACGTTTCTACGGAAACGATAGGATTTTCTTTGGGGTTCCGAGTATCTCTTTTCCGATGCATTATTCCTCTTTACTGCATCACTCGCTCCCTCACATTGACGAATTAACACAATTTGCGTCCATATGAAATACTCTGGATTCCCTGCATTGTCCTTCTAAATCGAGATACGTTTCTACGGAAACGATAGGATTTTCTTTGGGGTTCCGAGTATCTCTTTTCCGATGCATTATTCCTCCTTTACTGCATCCCTCGCTCCCTCACATTGACGAACTAACACACAATTTGCGTCCATATGAAATATTCTGGATTCCCTGCACTGTCCTTCTAAATCGAGATACGTTTCTACGGAAACGATAGGATTTTCTTTGGGGTTCCGAGTATCTCTTTTCCGATGCACTATTCCTCCTTTACTGCATCACTCGCTCCCTCACATTGACGAATTAACACAATTTGCGTCCATATGAAATACTCTGGATTCCCTCATTGTCCTTCTAAATCGAGATACGTTTCTGCAGAAACGATAGGATTTTCTTTGGGGTTCCGAGTATCTCTTTTCCGATGCATTATTCCTCCATTACTGCATCCCTCGCTCCCTCACATTGACGAATTAACACACAATTTGCGTCCATATGAAATACTCTGGATTCCCTGCATTGTCCTTCTAAATCGAGATACGTTTCTACGGAAACGATAGGATTATCTTTGGGATTCCGAGTATCTCTTTTCCGATGCATTATTCCTCCTTTACTGCATCCCTCGCTCCCTCACATTGACGAACTAACACACAATTTGCGTCGATATGAAATACTCTTTATTCCCTGCATTGTCCTTCTAAATCGAGATACGTTTCTACGGAAACGATAGGATTTCCTTTGGGGTTCCGAGTATCTCTTTTCCAATACATTATTCCTCCTTTTCTGCATCCCTCGCTCCCTCACAATGACGAATTAACACACAATTTGCGTCTATATGAAATACTCTGGATTCCCTGCATTGTCCTTCTAAATCGAGATACGTTTCTACGGAAACGATAGGATATTCTTTTGGGGTTCCGAGTATCTCTTTTCCGATGCATTATTCCTCCTTTACTGCATCACTCGCTCCCTCACATTGACGAATTAACACAATTTGCGTCCATATGAAATACTCTGGATTCCCTGCATTGTCCTTCTAAAATGAGATACGTTTCTACGGAAACGATAGGATATTAATTTGGGGTTCCGAGTATCTCTTTTCCGATGCATTATTCCTCCTTTACTGCATCACTCGCTCCCTCACATTGACGAATTAACACAATTTGCGTCCATATGAAATACTCTGGATTCCCTGCATTGTCCTTCAAAATCGAGATACGTTTCTACGGAAACGATTGGATTTTCTTTCGGGTTCCGAGTATCTCTTTTCCGATGCATTATTCCTCCTTTACTGCATCCCTCGCTCCCTCACATTGACGAATTAACACACAATTTGCGTCCATATGAAATACTCTGGATTCCCTGCATTGTCCTTCTAAATCGAGATACGTTTCTACGGAAACGATAGGATTTTCTTTGGGGTTCCGAGTATCTCTTTTCCGATGCATTATTCCTCCTTTACTGCATCCCTCGCTCCCTCACATTGACGAACTAACACACAATTTGCGTCCATATGAAATATTCTGGATTCCCTGCATTGTCCTTCTAAATCGAGATACGTTTCTACGGAAACGATAGGATTTTCTTTGGGGTTCCGTGTATCTCTTTTCCGATGCATTATTCCTCTTTACTGCATCACTCGCTCCCTCACATTGACGAATTAACACAATTTGCGTCCATATGAAATACTCTGGATTCCCTGCATTGTCCTTCTAAATCGAGATACGTTTCTACGGAAACGATAGGATTTTCTTTGGGGTTCCGAGTATCTCTTTTCCGATGCATTATTCCTCCTTTACTGCATCCCTCGCTCCCTCACATTGACGAACTAACACACAATTTACGTCCATATGAAATATTCTGGATTCCCTGCACTGTCCTTCTAAATCGAGATACGTTTCTACGGAAACGATAGGATTTTCTTTGGGGTTCCGAGTATCTCTTTTCCGATGCACTATTCCTCCTTTACTGCATCACTCGCTCCCTCACATTGACGAAATAACACAATTTGCGTCCATATGAAATACTCTGGATTCCCTCATTGTCCTTCTAAATCGAGATACGTTTCTGCAGAAACGATAGGATTTTCTTTGGGGTTCCGAGTATCTCTTTTCCGATGCATTATTCCTCCATTACTGCATCCCTCGCTCCCTCACATTGACGAATTAACACACAATTTGCGTCCATATGAAATACTCTGGATTCCCTGCATTGTCCTTCTAAATCGAGATACGTTTCTACGGAAACGATAGGATTTTCTTTGGGGTTCCGAGTATCTCTTTTCCGATGCATTATTCCTCCTTTACTGCATCCCTCGCTCCCTCACATCGACTTATTAACACACCATTTGCGTCCATATGAAATACTCTGGATTCCCTGCATTGTCCCTCTAAATCGAGATACGTTTCTACGGAAACGATAGGATTTTCTTTGGGGTTCCGAGTATCTCTTTTCCGATACATTATTCCTCCTTTACTGCATCCCTCGCTCCCTCACATTGACGAATTTACACACAATTTGCGTCCATATGAAATACTCTGGATTCCCTGCATTGCCCTTCTAAATCGAGATACGTTTCTACGGAAACGATAGGATTTTCTTTTGGGGTTCCGAGTATCTCTTTTCCGATGCATTATTCCTCCTTTACTGCATCACTCGCTCCCTCACATTGACGAATTAACACAATTTGCGTCCATATGAAATACTCTGGATTCCCTGCATTGTCCTTCTAAATCGAGATACGTTTCTACGGAAACGATAGGATTTTCTTTGGGGTTCCGAGTATCTCTTTTCCGATGCATTATTCCTCCTTTACTGCATCCCTCGCTCCCTCACATTGACGAACTAACACACAATTTGCGTCCATATGAAATATTCTGGATTCCCTGCACTGTCCTTCTAAATCGAGATACGTTTCTACGGAACGATAGGATTTTCTTTGGGGTTCCGAGTATCTCTTTTCCGATGCATTATTCCTCCTTTACTGCATCACTCGCTCCCTCACATTGACGAATTAACACAATTTGCGTCCATATGAAATACTCTGGATTCCCTCATTGTCCTTCTAAATCGAGATACGTTTCTGCAGAAACGATAGGATTTTCTTTGGGGTTCCGAGTATCTCTTTTCCGATGCATTATTCCTCCATTACTGCATCCCTCGCTCCCTCACATTGACGAATTAACACACAATTTGCGTCCATATGAAATACTCTGGATTCCCTGCATTGTCCTTCTAAATCGAGATACGTTTCTACGGAAACGATAGGATTATCTTTGGGATTCCGAGTATCTCTTTTCCGATGCATTATTCCTCCTTTACTGCATCCCTCGCTCCCTCACATTGACGAACTAACACACAATTTGCGTCGATATGAAATACTCTTTATTCCCTGCATTGTCCTTCTAAATCGAGATACGTTTCTACGGAAACGATAGGATTTTCTTTGGGGTTCCGAGTATCTCTTTTCCAATACATTATTCCTCCTTTTCTGCATCCCTCGCTCCCTCACAATGACGAATTAACACACAATTTGCGTCTATATGAAATACTCTGGATTCCCTGCATTGTCCTTCTAAATCGAGATACGTTTCTACGGAAACGATAGGATTTTCTTTGGGGTTCCGAGTATCTCTTTTCCGATGCATTATTCCTCTTTACTGCATCACTCGCTCCCTCACATTGACGAATTAACACAATTTGCGTCCATATGAAATACTCTGGATTCCCTGCATTGTCCTTCTAAATCGAGATACGTTTCTACGGAAACGATAGGATTTTCTTTGGGGTTCCGAGTATCTCTTTTCCGATGCATTATTCCTCCTTTACTGCATCCCTCGCTCCCTCACATTGACGAACTAACACACAATTTGCGTCCATATGAAATATTCTGGATTCCCTGCACTGTCCTTCTAAATCGAGATACGTTTCTACGGAAACGATAGGATTTTCTTTGGGGTTCCGAGTATCTCTTTTCCGATGCACTATTCCTCCTTTACTGCATCACTCGCTCCCTCACATTGACGAATTAACACAATTTGCGTCCATATGAAATACTCTGGATTCCCTCATTGTCCTTCTAAATCGAGATACGTTTCTGCAGAAACGATAGGATTTTCTTTGGGGTTCCGAGTATCTCTTTTCCGATGCATTATTCCTCCATTACTGCATCCCTCGCTCCCTCACATTGACGAATTAACACACAATTTGCGTCCATATGAAATACTCTGGATTCCCTGCATTGTCCTTCTAAATCGAGATACGTTTCTACGGAAACGATAGGATTATCTTTGGGATTCCGAGTATCTCTTTTCCGATGCATTATTCCTCCTTTACTGCATCCCTCGCTCCCTCACATTGACGAACTAACACACAATTTGCGTCGATATGAAATACTCTTTATTCCCTGCATTGTCCTTCTAAATCGAGATACGTTTCTACGGAAACGATAGGATTTTCTTTGGGGTTCCGAGTATCTCTTTTCCAATACATTATTCCTCCTTTTCTGCATCCCTCGCTCCCTCACAATGACGAATTAACACACAATTTGCGTCTATATGAAATACTCTGGATTCCCTGCATTGTCCTTCTAAATCGAGATACGTTTCTACGGAAACGATAGGATATTCTTTTGGGGTTCCGAGTATCTCTTTTCCGATGCATTATTCCTCCTTTACTGCATCACTCGCTCCCTCACATTGACGAATTAACACAATTTGCGTCCATATGAAATACTCTGGATTCCCTGCATTGTCCTTCTAAAATGAGATACGTTTCTACGGAAACGATAGGATATTAATTTGGGGTTCCGAGTATCTCTTTTCCGATGCATTATTCCTCTTTACTGCATCACTCGCTCCCTCACATTGACGAATTAACACAATTTGCGTCCATATGAAATACTCTGGATTCCCTGCATTGTCCTTCTAAATCGAGATACGTTTCTACGGAAACGATAGGATTTTCTTTGGGGTTCCGAGTATCTCTTTTCCGATGCATTATTCCTCCTTTACTGCATCCCTCGCTCCCTCACATTGACGAACTAACACACAATTTGCGTCCATATGAAATATTCTGGATTCCCTGCACTGTCCTTCTAAATCGAGATACGTTTCTACGGAAACGATAGGATTTTCTTTGGTGTTCCGAGTATCTCTTTTCCGATGCACTATTCCTCCTTTACTGCATCACTCGCTCCCTCACATTGACGAATTAACACAATTTGCGTCCATATGAAATACTCTGGATTCCCTCATTGTCCTTCTAAATCGAGATACGTTTCTGCAGAAACGATAGGATTTTCTTTGGGGTTCCGAGTATCTCTTTTCCGATGCATTATTCCTCCATTACTGCATCCCTCGCTCCCTCACATTGACGAATTAACACACAATTTGCGTCCATATGAAATACTCTGGATTCCCTGCATTGTCCTTCTAAATCGAGATACGTTTCTACGGAAACGATAGGATTTTCTTTGGGGTTCCGAGTATCTCTTTTCCGATGCATTATTCCTCCTTTACTGCATCCCTCGCTCCCTCACATCGACTTATTAACACACCATTTGCGTCCATATGAAATACTCTGGATTCCCTGCATTGTCCCTCTAAATCGAGATACGTTTCTACGGAAACGATAGGATTTTCTTTGGGGTTCCGAGTATCTCTTTTCCGATACATTATTCCTCCTTTACTGCATCCCTCGCTCCCTCACATTGACGAATTTACACACAATTTGCGTCCATATGAAATACTCTGGATTCCCTGCATTGCCCTTCTAAATCGAGATACGTTTCTACGGAAACGATAGGATTTTCTTTTGGGGTTCCGAGTATCTCTTTTCCGATGCATTATTCCTCCTTTACTGCATCACTCGCTCCCTCACATTGACGAATTAACACAATTTGCGTCCATATGAAATACTCTGGATTCCCTGCATTGTCCTTCTAAATCGAGATACGTTTCTACGGAAACGATAGGATTTTCTTTGGGGTTCCGAGTATCTCTTTTCCGATGCATTATTCCTCCTTTACTGCATCCCTCGCTCCCTCACATTGACGAACTAACACACAATTTGCGTCCATATGAAATATTCTGGATTCCCTGCACTGTCCTTCTAAATCGAGATACGTTTCTACGGAACGATAGGATTTTCTTTGGGGTTGCGAGTATCTCTTTTCCGATGCATTATTCCTCCTTTACTGCATCACTCGCTCCCTCACATTGACGAATTAACACAATTTGCGTCCATATGAAATACTCTGGATTCCCTCATTGTCCTTCTAAATCGAGATACGTTTCTGCAGAAACGATAGGATTTTCTTTGGGGTTCCGAGTATCTCTTTTCCGATGCATTATTCCTCCATTACTGCATCCCTCGCTCCCTCACATTGACGAATTAACACACAATTTGCGTCCATATGAAATACTCTGGATTCCCTGCATTGTCCTTCTAAATCGAGATACGTTTCTACGGAAACGATAGGATTATCTTTGGGATTCCGAGTATCTCTTTTCCGATGCATTATTCCTCCTTTACTGCATCCCTCGCTCCCTCACATTGACGAACTAACACACAATTTGCGTCGATATGAAATACTCTTTATTCCCTGCATTGTCCTTCTAAATCGAGATACGTTTCTACGGAAACGATAGGATTTTCTTTGGGGTTCCGAGTATCTCTTTTCCAATACATTATTCCTCCTTTTCTGCATCCCTCGCTCCCTCACAATGACGAATTAACACACAATTTGCGTCTATATGAAATACTCTGGATTCCCTGCATTGTCCTTCTAAATCGAGATACGTTTCTACGGAAACGATAGGATATTCTTTTGGGGTTCCGAGTATCTCTTTTCCGATGCATTATTCTTCCTTTACTGCATCACTCGCTCCCTCACATTGACGAATTAACACAATTTGCGTCCATATGAAATACTCTGGATTCCCTGCATTGTCCTTCTAAAACGAGATACGTTTCTACGGAAACGATAGGATATTCCTTTGGGGTTCCGAGTATCTCTTTTCCGATGCATTATTCCTCCTTTACTGCATCACTCGCTCCCTCACATTGACGAATTAACACAATTTGCGTCCATATGAAATACTCTGGATTCCCTGCATTGTCCTTCAAAATCGAGATACGTTTCTACGGAAACGATAGGATTTTCTTTCGGGTTCCGAGTATCTCTTTTCCGATGCATTATTCCTCCTTTACTGCATCCCTCGCTCCCTCACATTGACGAATTAACACACAATTTGCGTCCATATGAAATACTCTGGATTCCCTGCATTGTCCTTCTAAATCGAGATACGTTTCTACGGAAACTATAGGATTTTCTTTGGGGTTCCGAGTATCTCTTTTCCGATGCATTATTCCTCCTTTACTGCATCCCTCGCTCCCTCACATTGACGAACTAACACACAATTTGCGTCCATATGAAATATTCTGGATTCCCTGCATTGTCCTTCTAAATCGAGATACGTTTCTACGGAAACGATAGGATTTTCTTTGGGGTTCCGAGTATCTCTTTTCCGATGCATTATTCCTCTTTACTGCATCACTCGCTCCCTCACATTGACGAATTAACACAATTTGCGTCCATATGAAATACTCTGGATTCCCTCATTGTCCTTCTAAATCGAGATACGTTTCTGCGGAAACGATAGGATTTTCTTTGGGTTTCCGAGTATCTCTTTTCCGATGCATTATTCCTCCATTACTGCATCCCTCGCTCCCTCACATTGACGAATTAACACACAATTTGCGTCCATATGAAATACTCTGGATTCCCTGCATTGTCCTTCTCAATCGAGATACGTTTCTACGGAAACGATAGGATTTTCTTTGAGGTTCCGAGTATCTCTTTTCCGATGCATTATGCTCCTTTACTGCATCCCTCGCTCCCTCACATTGACGAATTAACACACAATTTGCGTCCATATGAAATACTCTGGATTCCCTGCATTGTCCTTCTTAATCGAGATACGTTTCTACGGAAACGGTAGGATTTTCTTTGGGGTTCCGAGTATCTCATTTCCGATGCATTATTCCTCCTATACTGCATTCCTCGCTCCCTCACATTGACGAATTAACACACAATTTGCGTCGATATGAAATACTCTGGATTCCCTGCATTGTCCTTCTAAATCGAGATACGTTTCTACGGAAACGATAGGATTTTCTTTGGGGCTCCGAGTATCTCTTTTCCAATACATTATTCCTCCTTTTCTGCATCCCTCGCTCCCTCACATTGACGAATTAACACACAATTTGCGTCCATATGAAATACTCTGGATTCCCTGCATTGTCCTTCTAAATCGAGATACGTTTCTACGGAAACGATAGGATTTTCTTTGGGGTTCCGTGATCTCTTCTCCGATGCATTTTTCCTCCTTTACTGCATCACTCGCTCCCTCACATTGACGAATTAACACAATTTGCGTCCATATGAAATACTCTGGATTCCCTGCATTGTCCTTCTCAATCGAGATACGTTTCTACGGAAACGATAGGATTTTCTTTGGGGTTCCGAGTATCTCTTTTCCTATGCATTATTCCTCCTTTACTGCATCCCTCGCTCCCTCACATTGACGAATTAACACAATTTGCGTCCATATGAAATACTCTGGATTCCCTGCATTGTCCTTCTAAATCGAGATACGTTTCTACGGAAACGATAGGATTTTCTTTGGGGTTCCGAGTATCTCTTTTCCGATGCATTATTCCTCCTTTACTGCATCCCTCGCTCCCTCACATCGACTTATTAACACACAATTTGCGTCCATATGAAATACTCTGGATTCCCTGCATTGTCCCTCTAAATCGAGATACGTTTCTACGGAAACGATCGGATTTTCTTTGGGGTTCCGAGTATCTCTTTTCCGATACATTATTCCTCCTTTACTGCATCCCTCGCTCCCTCACATTGACGAATTAACACACAATTTGCGTCCATATGAAATACTCTGGATTCCCTGCATTGTCCTTCTAAATCGAGATACGTTTCTACGGAAACGATAGGATTTTCTTTTGGGGTTCCGAGTATCTCTTTTCCGATGCATTATTCCTCCTTTACTGCATCACTCGCTCCCTCACATTGACGAATTAACACAATTTGCGTCCATATGAAATACTCTGGATTCCCTGCATTGTCCTTCTAAATCGAGATACGTTTCTAAGGAAACGATAGGATTTTCTTTGGGGTTCCGAGTATCTCTTTTCCGATGCATTATTCCTCCTTTACTGCATCCCTCGCTCCCTCACATTGACGAACTAACACACAATTTGCGTCCATATGAAATATTCTGGATTCCCTGCACTGTCCTTCTAAATCGAGATACGTTTCTTCGGAAACGATAGGATTTTCTTTGGGGTTCCGAGTATCTCTTTTCCGATGCATTATTCCTCCTTTACTGCATCACTCGCTCCCTCACATTGACGAATTAACACAATTTGCGTCCATATGAAATACTCTGGATTCCCTCATTGTCCTTCTAAATCGAGATACGTTTCTGCAGAAACGATAGGATTTTCTTTGGGGTTCCGAGTATCTCTTTTCCGATGCATTTTTCCTCCATTACTGCATCCCTCGCTCCCTCACATTGACGAATTAACACACAATTTGCGTCCATATGAAATACTGTGGATTCCCTGCATTGTCCCTCTAAATCGAGATACGTTTCTACGGAAACGATCGGATTTTCTTTGAGGTTCCGAGTATCTCTTTTCCGATACATTATTCCTCCTTTACTGTATCCCTCGCTCCCTCACATTGACGAATTTACACACAATTTGCGTCCATATGAAATACTCTGGATTCCCTGCATTGTCCTTCTAAATCGAGATACGTTTCTACGGAAACGATAGGATTTTCTTTTGGGGTTCCGAGTATCTCTTTTCCGATGCATTATTCCTCCTTTACTGCATCACTCGCTCCCTCACATTGACGAATTAACACAATTTGCGTCCATATGAAATACTCTGGATTCCCTGCATTGTCCTTCTAAATCGAGATACGTTTCTACGGAAACGATAGGATTTTCTTTGGGGTTCCGAGTATCTCTTTTCCGATGCATTATTCCTCCTTTACTGCATTCCTCGCTCCCTCACATTGACGAACTAACACACAATTTGCGTCCATATGAAATATTCTGGATTCCCTGCACTGTCCTTCTAAATCGAGATACGTTTCTACGGAAACGATAGGATTTTCTTTGGGGTTCCGAGTATCTCTTTTCCGATGCATTATTCCTCCTTTACTGCATCACTCGCTCCCTCACATTGACGAATTAACACAATTTGCGTCCATATGAAATACTCTGGATTCCCTCATTGTCCTTCTAAATCGAGATACGTTTCTGCAGAAACGATAGGATTTTCTTTGGGGTTCCGAGTATCTCTTTTCCGATGCTTTATTCCTCCATTACTGCATCCTCGCTCCCTCACATTGACGAATTAACACACAATTTGCGTCCATATGAAATACTCTGGATTCCCTGCATTGTCCTTCTAAATCGAGATACGTTTCTACGGAAACGATAGGATTTTCTTTGGGGTTCCGAGTATCTCTTTTCCGATGCATTATTCCTCCTTTACTGCATCCCTCGCTCCCTCACATCGACTTATTAACACACCATTTGCGTCCATATGAAATACTCTGGATTCCCTGCATTGTCCCTCTAAATCGAGATACGTTTCTACGGAAACGTTCGGATTTTCTTTGGGGTTCCGAGTATCTCTTTTCCGATACATTATTCCTCCTTTACTGCATCACTCGCTCCCTCACATTGACGAATTAACACAATTTGCGTCCATATGAAATACTGTGGATTCCCTGCATTGTCCTTCTAAATCGAGATACGTTTCTACGGAAACGATAGGATTTTCTTTGGGGTTCCGAGTATCTCTTTTCCGATGCATTATTCCTCCTTTACTGCATCACTCGCTCCCTCACATTGACGAATTAACACAATTTGCGTCCATATGAAATACTCTGGATTCCCTGCATTGTCCTTCTAAATCGAGATACGTTTCTACGGAAACGATAGGATTTTCTTTGGGGTTCCGAGTATCTCTTTTCCGATGCATTATTCCTCCTTTACTGCATCCCTCGCTCCCTCACATTGACGAACTAACACACAATTTGCGTCCATATGAAATATTCTGGATTCCCTGCACTGTCCTTCTAAATCGAGATACGTTTCTACGGAAACGATAGGATTTTCTTTGGGGTTCCGAGTATCTCTTTTCCGATGCATTATTCCTCCTTTACTGCATCACTCGCTCCCTCACATTGACGAATTAACACAATTTGCGTCCATATGAAATACTCTGGATTCCCTCATTGTCCTTCTAAATCGAGATACGTTTCTGCAGAAACGATAGGATTTTCTTTGGGGTTCCGAGTATCTCTTTTCCGATGCTTTATTCCTCCATTACTGCATCCTCGCTCCCTCACATTGACGAATTAACACACAATTTGCGTCCATATGAAATACTCTGGATTCCCTGCATTGTCCTTCTAAATCGAGATACGTTTCTACGGAAACGATTGGATTTTCTTTGGGGTTCCGAGTATCTCTTTTCCGATGCATTATTCCTCCTTTACTGCATCCCTCGCTCCCTCACATCGACTTATTAACACACCATTTGCGTCCATATGAAATACTCTGGATTCCCTGCATTGTCCCTCTAAATCGAGATACGTTTCTACGGAAACGATCGGATTTTCTTTGGGGTTCCGAGTATCTCTTTTCCGATACATTATTCCTCCTTTACTGCATCCCTCGCTCCCTCACATTGACGAATTTACACACAATTTGCGTCCATATGAAATACTCTGGATTCCCTGCATTGTCCTTCTAAATCGAGATACGTTTCTACGGAAACGATAGGATTTTCTTTTGGGGTTCCGAGTATCTCTTTTCCGATGCATTATTCCTCCTTTACTGCATCACTCGCTCCCTCACATTGACGAATTAACACAATTTGCGTCCATATGAAATACTCTGGATTCCCTGCATTGTCCTTCTAAATCGAGATACGTTTCTACGGAAACGATAGGATTTTCTTTGGGGTTCCGAGTATCTCTTTTCCGATGCATTATTCCTCCTTTACTGCATCCCTCGCTCCCTCACATTGACGAACTAACACACAATTTGCGTCCATATGAAATATTCTGGATTCCCTGCACTGTCCTTCTAAATCGAGATACGTTTCTACGGAACGATAGGATTTTCTTTGGGGTTCCGAGTATCTCTTTTCCGATGCATTATTCCTCCTTTACTGCATCACTCGCTCCCTCACATTGACGAACTAACACACAATTTGCGTCGATATGAAATACTCTTTATTCCCTGCATTGTCCTTCTAAATCGAGATACGTTTCTACGGAAACGATAGGATTTTCTTTGGGGTTCCGAGTATCTCTTTTCCAATACATTATTCCTCCTTTTCTGCATCCCTCGCTCCCTCACAATGACGAATTAACACACAATTTGCGTCTATATGAAATACTCTGGATTCCCTGCATTGTCCTTCTAAATCGAGATACGTTTCTACGGAAACGATAGGATTTTCTTTGGGGTTCCGAGTATCTCTTTTCCGATGCATTATTCCTCCATTACTGCATCCCTCGCTCCCTCACATTGACGAATTAACATACAATTTGCGTCCATATGAAATACTCTGGATTCCCTGCATTGTCCCTCTAAATCGAGATACGTTTCTACGGAAACGATCGGATTTTCTTTGGGGTTCCGAGTATCTCTTTTCCGATACATTATTCCTCCTTTACTGCATCCCTCGCTCCCTCACATTGACGAATTATCACAATTTGCGTCCATATGAAATACTCTGGATTCCCTGCATTGTCCTTCTAAATCGAGATACGTTTCTACGGAAACGATAGGATTTTCTTTGGGGTTCCGAGTATCTCTTTTCCGATGCATTATTCCTCCTTTACTGCATCCCTCGCTCCCTCACATTGACGAACTAACACTCAATTTGCGTCCATATGAAATATTCTGGATTCCCTGCACTGTCCTTCTAAATCGAGATACGTTTCTACGGAAACGATAGGATTTTCTTTGGGGTTCCGAGTATCTCTTTTCCGATGCATTATTCCTCCTTTACTGCATCACTCGCTCCCTCACATTGACGAATTAACACAATTTGCGTCCATATGAAATACTCTGGATTCCCTCATTGTCCTTCTAAATCGAGATACGTTTCTGCAGAAACGATAGGATTTTCTTTGGGGTTCCGAGTATCTCTTTTCCGATGCTTTATTCCTCCATTACTGCATCCCTCGCTCCCTCACATTGACGAATTAACACACAATTTGCGTCCATATGAAATACTCTGGATTCCCTGCATTGTCCTTCTAAATCGAGATACGTTTCTACGGAAACGATAGGATTTTCTTTGGGGTTCCGAGTATCTCTTTTCCGATGCATTATTCCTCCTTTACTGCATCCCTCGCTCCCTCACATCGACTTATTAACACACCATTTGCGTCCATATGAAATACTCTGGATTCCCTGCATTGTCTCTCTAAATCGAGATACGTTTCTACGGAAACGATCGGATTTTCTTTGGGGTTCCGAGTATCTCTTTTCCGATACATTATTCCTCCTTTACTGCATCCCTCGCTCCCTCACATTGACGAATTTACACACAATTTGCGTCCATATGAAATACTCTGGATTCCCTGCATTGTCCTTCTAAATCGAGATACGTTTCTACGGAAACGATAGGATTTTCTTTTGGGGTTCCGAGTATCTCTTTTGCGATGCATTATTCCTCCTTTACTGCATCACTCGCTCCCTCACATTGACGAATTAACACAATTTGCGTCCATATGAAATACTCTGGATTCCCTGCATTGTCCTTCTAAATCGAGATACGTTTCTACGGAAACGATAGGATTTTCTTTGGGGTTCCGAGTATCTCTTTTCCGATGCATTATTCCTCCTTTACTGCATCCCTCGCTCCCTCACATTGACGAAGTAACACACAATTTGCGTCCATATGAAATATTCTGGATTCCCTGCACTGTCCTTCTAAATCGAGATACGTTTCTATGGAACGATAGGATTTTCTTTGGGGTTCCGAGTATCTCTTTTCCGATGCATTATTCCTCCTTTACTGCATCACTCGCTCCCTCACATTGACGAACTAACACACAATTTGCGTCGATATGAAATACTCTTTATTCCCTGCATTGTCCTTCTAAATCGAGATACGTTTCTACGGAAACGATAGGATTTTCTTTGGGGTTCCGAGTATCTCTTTTCCAATACATTATTCCTCCTTTTCTGCATCCCTCGCTCCCTCACAATGACGAATTAACACACAATTTGCGTCTATATGAAATACTCTGGATTCCCTGCATTGTCCTTCTAAATCGAGATACGTTTCTACGGAAACGATAGGATATTCTTTTGGGGTTCCGAGTATCTCTTTTCCGATGCATTATTCCTCCTTTACTGCATCACTCGCTCCCTCACATTGACGAATTAACACAATTTGCGTCCATATGAAATACTCTGGATTCCCTGCATTGTCCTTCTCAATCGAGATACGTTTCTACGGAAACGATAGGATTTTCTTTGGGGTTCCGAGTATCTCTTTTCCTATGCATTATTCCTCCTTTACTGCATCCCTCGCTCCCTCACATTGACGAATTAACACAATTTGCGTCCATATGAAATACTCTGGATTCCCTGCATTGTCCTTCTAAATCGAGATACGTTTCTACGGAAACGATAGGATTTTCTTTGGGGTTCCGAGTATCTCTTTTCCGATGCATTATTCCTCCTTTACTGCATCCCTCGCTCCCTCACATCGACTTATTAACACACCATTTGCGTCCATATGAAATACTCTGGATTCCCTGCATTGTCCCTCTAAATCGAGATACGTTTCTACGGAAACGAACGGATTTTCTTTGGGGTTCCGAGTATGTCTTTTCCGATACATTATTCCTCCTTTACTGCATCCCTCGCTCCCTCACATTGACGAATTAACACACAATTTGCGTCCATATGAAATACTCTGGATTCCCTGCATTGTCCTTCCAAATCGAGATACGTTTCTACGGAAACGATAGGATATTCTTTTGGGGATCCGAGTATCTCTTTTCCGATGCATTATTCCTCCTTTACTGCATCACTCGCTCCCTCACATTGACGAATTAACACAATTTGCGTCCATATGAAATACTCTGGATTCCCTGCATTGTCCTTCTAAATCGAGATACGTTTCAACGTTAACGATAGGATTTTCTTTGGGGTTCCGAGTATCTCTTTTCCGATGCATTATTCCTCCTTTACTGTATCCCTCGCTCCCTCACATTGACGAATTAACACACAATTTGCGTCCAGATGAAATACTCACGATTCCCTGCATTGTCCTTCTAAATCGAGATACGTTTCTACGGAAACGATAGGATTATCTTTGGGGTTCCGAGTATCTCTTTTCCGATGCATTATTCCTCCTTTACTGCATCCCTCGCTCCCTCACATTGACGAACTAACACACCATTTGCGTCCATATGAAATACTCTGGATTCCCTGCATTGTCCTTCTAAATCGAGATGCATTTCTACGGAAACGATAGGATTTTCTTTGGGGTTCCGAGTATCTCTTTCGATGCATTATTCTCCTTTACTGCATTCCTCGCTCCCTCACATTGACGAATTAACACACAATTTGCGTCCATATGAAATACTCTGGATTCCCTGCATTGTCCTTCTAAATCGAGATACGTTTCTACGGAAACGATAGGATTTTCTTTGGGGTTCCGAGTATCTCATTTCCGATACATTATTCCTCCTATACTGCATTCCTCGCTCCCTCACATTGACGAATTTACACAAATTTTCGTCCATATGAAATACTCTGGATTCCCTGCATTGTCCTTCTAAATAGAGATACGTTTCTACGGAAACGATATGATTATCTTTGGGGTTCCGAGTATCTCTTTTCCGATGCATTATTCCTCCTTTACTGCATCCCTCGCTCCCTCACATTGACGAACTAACACACAATTTGCGTCCATTTGAAATACTCTGGATTCCCTGGATTGTGCTTCTAAATCGAAATACATTTCTACGGAAACGATAGGATTTTCTTTGGGGTTCCGAGTATCTCTTTTCCGAAGCATTATTCTCCTTTACTGCATCCCTCGCTCCCTCACATTGACGAATTAACACACAATTTGCGTCCATATGAAATACTCTGGATTCCCTGCATTGTCCTTCTAAATCGAGATACGTTTCTACGGAAACGATAGGATTTTCTTTGGGGTTCCGAGTATCTCTTTTCCAATACATTATTCCTCCTTTTCTGCATCCCTCGCTCCCTCACAATGACGAATTAACACACAATTTGCGTCTATATGAAATACTCTGGATTCCCTGCATTGTCCTTCTAAAGCGAGATACGTTTCTACGGAAACGATAGGATATTCTTTTGGGGTTCCGAGTATCTCTTTTCCGATGCATTATTCCTCCTTTTCTGCATCACTCGCTCCCTCACATTGACGAATTAACACAATTTGCGTCCATATGAAATACTCTGGATTCCCTGCATTGTCCTTCTAAAACGAGATACGTTTCTACGGAAACGATAGGATATTCTTTTGGGGTTCCGAGTATCTCTTTTCCGATGCATTATTCCTCCTTTACTGCATCACTCGCTCCCTCACATTGACGAATTAACACAATTTGCGTCCATATGAAATACTCTGGATTCCCTGCATTGTCCTTCAAAATCGAGATACGTTTCTACGGAAACGATAGGATTTTCTTTCGGGTTCCGAGTATCTCTTTTCCGATGCATTATTCCTCCTTTACTGCATCCCTCGCTCCCTCACATTGACGAATTAACACACAATTTGCGTCCATATAAAATACTCTGGATTCCCTGCATTGTCCTTCTAAATCGAGATACGTTTCTACGGAAACGATAGGATTTTCTTTGGGGTTCCGAGTATCTCTTTTCCGATGCATTATTCCTCCTTTACTGCATCCCTCGCTCCCTCACATTGACGAACTAACACACAATTTGCGTCCATATGAAATATTCTGGATTCCCTGCATTGTCCTTCTAAATCGAGATACGTTTCTACGGAAACGATAGGATTTTCTTTGGGGTTCCGAGTATCTCTTTTCCGATGCATTATTCCTCTTTACTGCATCACTCGCTCCCTCACATTGACGAATTAACACAATTTGCGTCCATATGAAATACTCTGGATTCCCTGCATTGTCCTTCTTAATCGAGATACGTTTCTACGGAAACGGTAGGATTTTCTTTGGGGTTCCGAGTATCTCATTTCCGATGCATTATTCCTCCTATACTGCATTCCTCGCTCCCTCACATTGACGAATTAACACACAATTTGCGTCGATATGAAATACTCTGGATTCCCTGCATTGTCCTTCTAAATCGAGATACGTTTCTACGGAAACGATCGGATTTTCTTTGGGGCTCCGAGTATCTCTTTTCCAATACATTATTCCTCCTTTTCTGCATCCCTCGCTCCCTCACATTGACGAATTAACACACAATTTGCGTCCATATGAAATACTCTGGATTCCCTGCATTGTCCTTCTAAATCGAGATACGTTTCTACGGAAACGATAGGATTTTCTTTGGGGTTCCGAGTATCTCTTTTCCGATGCATTTTTCCTCCTTTACTGCATCACTCGCTCCCTCACATTGACGAATTAACACAATTTGCGTCCATATGAAATACTCTGGATTCCCTGCATTGTCCTTCTCAATCGAGATACGTTTCTACGGAAACGATAGGATTTTCTTTGGGGTTCCGAGTATCTCTTTTCCTATGCATTATTCCTCCTTTACTGCATCCCTCGCTCCCTCACATTGACGAATTAACACAATTTGCGTCCATATGAAATACTCTGGATTCCCTGCATTGTCCTTCTAAATCGAGATACGTTTCTACGGAAACGATAGGATTTTCTTTGGGGTTCCGAGTATCTCTTTTCCGATGCATTATTCCTCCTTTACTGCATCCCTCGCTCCCTCACATCGACTTATTAACACACAATTTGCGTCCATATGAAATACTCTGGATTCCCTGCATTGTCCCTCTAAATCGAGATACGTTTCTACGGAAACGATCGGATTTTCTTTGGGGTTCCGAGTATCTCTTTTCCGATACATTATTCCTCCTTTACTGCATCCCTCGCTCCCTCACATTGACGAATTTACACACAATTTGCGTCCATATGAAATACTCTGGATTCCCTGCATTGTCCTTCTTAATCGAGATACGTTTCTACGGAAACGATAGGATTTTCTTTTGGGGTTCCGAGTATCTCTTTTCCGATGCATTATTCCTCCTTTACTGCATCACTCGCTCCCTCACATTGACGAATTAACACAATTTGCGTCCATATGAAATACTCTGGATTCCCTGCATTGTCCTTCTAAATCGAGATACGTTTCTACGGAAACGATAGGATTTTCTTTGGGGTTCCGAGTATCTCTTTTCCGATGCATTTTTCCTCCTTTACTGCATCACTCGCTCCCTCACATTGACGAATTAACACAATTTGCGTCCATATGAAATACTCTGGATTCCCTGCATTGTCCTTCTCAATCGAGATACGTTTCTACGGAAACGATAGGATTTTCTTTGGGGTTCCGAGTATCTCTTTTCCTATGCATTATTCCTCCTTTACTGCATCCCTCGCTCCCTCACATTGACGAATTAACACAATTTGCGTCCATATGAAATACTCTGGATTCCCTGCATTGTCCTTCTAAATCGAGATACGTTTCTACGGAAACGATAGGATTTTCTTTGGGGTTCCGAGTATCTCTTTTCCGATGCATTATTCCTCCTTTACTGCATCCCTCGCTCCCTCACATCGACTTATTAACACACAATTTGCGTCCATATGAAATACTCTGGATTCCCTGCATTGTCCCTCTAAATCGAGATACGTTTCTACGGAAACGATCGGATTTTCTTTGGGGTTCCGAGTATCTCTTTTCCGATACATTATTCCTCCTTTACTGCATCCCTCGCTCCCTCACATTGACGAATTTACACACAATTTGCGTCCATATGAAATACTCTGGATTCCCTGCATTGTCCTTCTTAATCGAGATACGTTTCTACGGAAACGATAGGATTTTCTTTTGGGGTTCCGAGTATCTCTTTTCCGATGCATTATTCCTCCTTTACTGCATCACTCGCTCCCTCACATTGACGAATTAACACAATTTGCGTCCATATGAAATACTCTGGATTCCCTGCATTGTCCTTCTAAATCGAGATACGTTTCTACGGAAACGATAGGATTTTCTTTGGGGTTCCGAGTATCTCTTTTCCGATGCATTATTCCTCCTTTACTGCATCCCTCGCTCCCTCACATTGACGAATTAACACACAATTTGCGTCCATATGAAATACTCTGGATTCCCTGCATTGTCCTTCTAAATCGAGATACGTTTCTACGGAAACGATAGGATTTTCTTTGGGGTTCCGAGTATCTCTTTTCCAATACATTATTCCTCCTTTTCTGCATCCCTCGCTCCCTCACAATGACGAATTAACACACAATTTGCGTCTATATGAAATACTCTGGATTCCCTGCATTGTCCTTCTAAAGCGAGATACGTTTCTACGGAAACGATAGGATATTCTTTTGGGGTTCCGAGTATCTCTTTTCCGATGCATTATTCCTCCTTTTCTGCATCACTCGCTCCCTCACATTGACGAATTAACACAATTTGCGTCCATATGAAATACTCTGGATTCCCTGCATTGTCCTTCTAAAACGAGATACGTTTCTACGGAAACGATAGGATATTCTTTTGGGGTTCCGAGTATCTCTTTTCCGATGCATTATTCCTCCTTTACTGCATCACTCGCTCCCTCACATTGACGAATTAACACAATTTGCGTCCATATGAAATACTCTGGATTCCCTGCATTGTCCTTCAAAATCGAGATACGTTTCTACGGAAACGATAGGATTTTCTTTCGGGTTCCGAGTATCTCTTTTCCGATGCATTATTCCTCCTTTACTGCATCCCTCGCTCCCTCACATTGACGAATTAACACACAATTTGCGTCCATATAAAATACTCTGGATTCCCTGCATTGTCCTTCTAAATCGAGATACGTTTCTACGGAAACGATAGGATTTTCTTTGGGGTTCCGAGTATCTCTTTTCCGATGCATTATTCCTCCTTTACTGCATCCCTCGCTCCCTCACATTGACGAACTAACACACAATTTGCGTCCATATGAAATATTCTGGATTCCCTGCATTGTCCTTCTAAATCGAGATACGTTTCTACGGAAACGATAGGATTTTCTTTGGGGTTCCGAGTATCTCTTTTCCGATGCATTATTCCTCTTTACTGCATCACTCGCTCCCTCACATTGACGAATTAACACAATTTGCGTCCATATGAAATACTCTGGATTCCCTGCATTGTCCTTCTTAATCGAGATACGTTTCTACGGAAACGGTAGGATTTTCTTTGGGGTTCCGAGTATCTCATTTCCGATGCATTATTCCTCCTATACTGCATTCCTCGCTCCCTCACATTGACGAATTAACACACAATTTGCGTCGATATGAAATACTCTGGATTCCCTGCATTGTCCTTCTAAATCGAGATACGTTTCTACGGAAACGATCGGATTTTCTTTGGGGCTCCGAGTATCTCTTTTCCAATACATTATTCCTCCTTTTCTGCATCCCTCGCTCCCTCACATTGACGAATTAACACACAATTTGCGTCCATATGAAATACTCTGGATTCCCTGCATTGTCCTTCTAAATCGAGATACGTTTCTACGGAAACGATAGGATTTTCTTTGGGGTTCCGAGTATCTCTTTTCCGATGCATTTTTCCTCCTTTACTGCATCACTCGCTCCCTCACATTGACGAATTAACACAATTTGCGTCCATATGAAATACTCTGGATTCCCTGCATTGTCCTTCTCAATCGAGATACGTTTCTACGGAAACGATAGGATTTTCTTTGGGGTTCCGAGTATCTCTTTTCCTATGCATTATTCCTCCTTTACTGCATCCCTCGCTCCCTCACATTGACGAATTAACACAATTTGCGTCCATATGAAATACTCTGGATTCCCTGCATTGTCCTTCTAAATCGAGATACGTTTCTACGGAAACGATAGGATTTTCTTTGGGGTTCCGAGTATCTCTTTTCCGATGCATTATTCCTCCTTTACTGCATCCCTCGCTCCCTCACATCGACTTATTAACACACAATTTGCGTCCATATGAAATACTCTGGATTCCCTGCATTGTCCCTCTAAATCGAGATACGTTTCTACGGAAACGATCGGATTTTCTTTGGGGTTCCGAGTATCTCTTTTCCGATACATTATTCCTCCTTTACTGCATCCCTCGCTCCCTCACATTGACGAATTTACACACAATTTGCGTCCATATGAAATACTCTGGATTCCCTGCATTGTCCTTCTTAATCGAGATACGTTTCTACGGAAACGATAGGATTTTCTTTTGGGGTTCCGAGTATCTCTTTTCCGATGCATTATTCCTCCTTTACTGCATCACTCGCTCCCTCACATTGACGAATTAACACAATTTGCGTCCATATGAAATACTCTGGATTCCCTGCATTGTCCTTCTAAATCGAGATACGTTTCTACGGAAACGATAGGATTTTCTTTGGGGTTCCGAGTATCTCTTTTCCGATGCATTATTCCTCCTTTACTGCATCCCTCGCTCCCTCACATTGACGAACTAACACACAATTTGCGTCCATATGAAATATTCTGGATTCCCTGCACTGTCCTTCTAAATCGAGATACGTTTCTACGGAAACGATAGGATTTTCTTTGGGGTTCCGAGTATCTCTTTTCCGATGCATTATTCCTCCTTTACTGCATCACTCGCTCCCTCACATTGACGAATTAACACAATTTGCGTCCATATGAAATACTCTGGATTCCCTCATTGTCCTTCTAAATCGAGATACGTTTCTGCAGAAACGATAGGATTTTCTTTGGGGTTCCGAGTATCTCTTTTCCGATACATTATTCCTCCTTTACTGCATCCCTCGCTCCCTCACATTGACGAATTTACACACAATTTGCGTCCATATGAAATACTCTGGATTCCCTGCATTGTCCTTCTAAATCGAGATACGTTTCTACGGAAACGATAGGATTTTCTTTGGGGTTCCGAGTATCTCTTTTCCGATGCATTATTCCTCCTTTACTGCATCCCTCGCTCCCTCACATTGACGAACTAACACACAATTTGCGTCCATATGAAATATTCTGGATTCCCTGCACTGTCCTTCTAAATCGAGATACGTTTCTACGGAAACGATAGGATTTTCTTTGGGGTTCCGAGTATCTCTTTTCCGATGCATTATTCCTCCTTTACTGCATCACTCGCTCCCTCACATTGACGAATTAACACAATTTGCGTCCATATGAAATACTCTGGATTCCCTCATTGTCCTTCTAAATCGAGATACGTTTCTGCAGAAACGATAGGATTTTCTTTGGGGTTTCGAGTATCTCTTTTCCGATGCTTTATTCCTCCATTACTGCATCCCTCGCTCCCTCACATTGACGAATTAACACACAATTTGCGTCCATATGAAATACTCTGGATTCCCTGCATTGTCCTTCTAAATCGAGATACGTTTCTACGGAAACGATAGGATTTTCTTTGGGGTTCCGAGTATCTCTTTTCCGATGCATTATTCCTCCTTTACTGCATCCCTCGCTCCCTCACATCGACTTATTAACACACCATTTGCGTCCATATGAAATACTCTGGATTCCCTGCATTGTCCCTCTAAATCGAGATACGTTTCTACGGAAACGATCGGATTTTCTTTGGGGTTCCGAGTATCTCTTTTCCGATACATTATTCCTCCTTTACTGCATCCCTCGCTCCCTCACATTGACGAATTTACACACAATTTGCGTCCATATGAAATACTCTGGATTCCCTGCATTGTCCTTCTAAATCGAGATACGTTTCTACGGAAACGATAGGATTTTCTTTTGGGGTTCCGAGTATCTCTTTTCCGATGCATTATTCCTCCTTTACTGCATCACTCGCTCCCTCACATTGACGAATTAACACAATTTGCGTCCATATGAAATACTCTGGATTCCCTGCATTGTCCTTCTAAATCGAGATACGTTTCTACGGAAACGATAGGATTTTCTTTGAGGTTCCGAGTATCTCTTTTCCGATGCATTATTCCTCCTTTACTGCATCCCTCGCTCCCTCACATTGACGAACTAACACACAATTTGCGTCCATATGAAATATTCTGGATTCCCTGCACTGTCCTTCTAAATCGAGATACGTTTCTACGGAACGATAGGATTTTCTTTGGGGTTCCGAGTATCTCTTTTCCGATGCATTATTCCTCCTTTACTGCATCACTCGCTCCCTCACATTGACGAACTAACACACAATTTGCGTCGATATGAAATACTCTTTATTCCCTGCATTGTCCTTCTAAATCGAGATACGTTTCTACGGAAACGATAGGATTTTCTTTGGGGTTCCGAGTATCTCTTTTCCAATACATTATTCCTCCTTTTCTGCATCCCTCGCTCCCTCACAATGACGAATTAACACACAATTTGCGTCTATATGAAATACTCTGGATTCCCTGCATTGTCCTTCTAAATCGAGATACGTTTCTACGGAAACGATAGGATTTTCTTTGTAGTTCCGAGTATCTCTTTTCCGATGCATTATTCCTCCATTACTGCATCCCTCGCTCCCTCACATTGACGAATTAACACACAATTTGCGTCCATATGAAATACTCTGGATTCCCTGCATTGTCCCTCTAAATCGAGATACGTTTCTACGGAAACGATCGGATTTTCTTTGGGGTTCCGAGTATCTCTTTTCCGATACATTATTCCTCCTTTACTGCATCCCTCGCTCCCTCACATTGACGAATTTACACACAATTTGCGTCCATATGAAATACTCAGGATTCCCTGCATTGTCCTTCTAAATCGAGATACGTTTCTACGGAAACGATAGGATTTTCTTTTGGGGTTCCGAGTATCTCTTTTCCGATGCATTATTCCTCCTTTACTGCATCACTCGCTCCCTCACATTGACGAATTAACACAATTTGCGTCCATATGAAATACTCTGGATTCCCTGCATTGTCCTTCTAAATCGAGATACGTTTCTACGGAAACGATAGGATTTTCTTTGGGGTTCCGAGTATCTCTTTTCCGATGCATTATTCCTCCTTTACTGCATCCCTCGCTCCCTCATATTGACGAACTAACACACAATTTGCGTCCATATGAAATATTCTGGATTCCATGCACTGTCCTTCTAAATCGAGATACGTTTCTACGGAAACGATAGGATTTTCTTTGGGGTTCCGAGTATCTCTTTTCCGATGCATTATTCCTCCTTTACTGCATCACTCGCTCCCTCACATTGACGAATTAACACAATTTGCGTCCATATGAAATACTCTGGATTCCCTCATTGTCCTTCTAAATCGAGATACGTTTCTGCAGAAACGATAGGATTTTCTTTGGGGTTCCGAGTATCTCTTTTCCGATGCTTTATTCCTCCATTACTGCATCCCTCGCTCCCTCACATTGACGAATTAACACACAATTTGCGTCCATATGAAATACTCTGGATTCCCTGCATTGTTCTTCTAAATCGAAATACGTTTCTACGGAAACGATAGGATTTTCTTTGGGGTTCCGAGTATCTCTTTTCCGATGCATTATTCCTCCTTTACTGCATCCCTCGCTCCCTCACATTGACGAATTTACACACAATTTGCGTCCATATGAAATACTCTGGATTCCCTGCATTGTCCTTCTAAATCGAGATACGTTTCTACTTAAACGATAGGATTTTCTTTTGGGGTTCCGAGTATCTCTTTTGAGATGCATTATTCCTCCTTTACTGCATCACTCGCTCCCTCACATTGACGAATTAACACAATTTGCGTCCATATGAAATACTCTGGATTCCCTGCATTGTCCTTCTAAATCGAGATACGTTTCTACGGAAACGATAGGATTTTCTTTGGGGTTCCGAGTATCTCTTTTCCGATGCATTATTCCTCCTTTACTGCATCCCTCGCTCCCTCACATTGACGAACTAACACACAATTTGCGTCCATATGAAATATTCTGGATTCCCTGCACTGTCCTTCTAAATCGAGATACGTTTCTACGGAACGATAGGATTTTCTTTGGGGTTCCGAGTATCTCTTTTCCGATGCATTATTCCTCCTTTACTGCATCACTCGCTCCCTCACATTGATGAACTAACACACAATTTGCGTCGATATGAAATACTCTTTATTCCCTGCATTGTCCTTCTAAATCGAGATACGTTTCTACGGAAACGATAGGATTTTCTTTGGGGTTCCGAGTATCTCTTTTCCAATACATTATTCCTCCTTTTCTGCATCCCTCGCTCCCTCACAATGACGAATTAACACACAATTTGCGTCTATATGAAATACTCTGGATTCCCTGCATTGTCCTTCTAAATCGAGATACGTTTCTACGGAAACGATAGGATATTCTTTTGGGGTTCCGAGTATCTCTTTTCCGATGCATTATTCCTCCTTTACTGCATCACTCGCTCCCTCACATTGACGAATTAACACAATTTGCGTCCATATGAAATACTCTGGATTCCCTGCATTGTCCTTCTCAATCGAGATACGTTTCTACGGAAACGATAGGATTTTCTTTGGGGTTCCGAGTATCTCTTTTCCTATGCATTATTCCTCCTTTACTGCATCCCTCGCTCCCTCACATTGACGAATTAACACAATTTGCGTCCATATGAAATACTCTGGATTCCCTGCATTGTCCTTCTAAATCGAGATACGTTTCTACGGAAACGATAGGATTTTCTTTGGGGTTCCGAGTATCTCTTTTCCGATGCATTATTCCTCCTTTACTGCATCCCTCGCTCCCTCACATCGACTTATTAACACACCATTTGCGTCCATATGAAATACTCTGGATTCCCTGCATTGTCCCTCTAAATCGAGATACGTTTCTACGGAAACGAACGGATTTTCTTTGGGGTTCCGAGTATGTCTTTTCCGATACATTATTCCTCCTTTACTGCATCCCTCGCTCCCTCACATTGACGAATTAACACACAATTTGCGTCCATATGAAATACTCTGGATTCCCTGCATTGTCCTTCCAAATCGAGATACGTTTCTACGGAAACGATAGGATATTCTTTTGGGGATCCGAGTATCTCTTTTCCGATGCATTATTCCTCCTTTACTGCATCACTCGCTCCCTCACATTGACGAATAAACACAATTTGCGTCCATATGAAATACTCTGGATTCCCTGCATTGTCCTTCTAAATCGAGATACGTTTCAACGTTAACGATAGGATTTTCTTTGGGGTTCCGAGTAACTCTTTTCCGATGCATTATTCCTCCTTTACTGCATCCCTCGCTCCCTCACATTGACGAATTAACACACAATTTGCGTCCATATGAAATACTCACGATTCCCTGCATTGTCCTTCTAAATCGAGATACGTTTCTACGGAAACGATAGGATTATCTTTGGGGTTCCGAGTATCTCTTTTCCGATGCATTATTCCTCCTTTACTGCATCCCTCGCTCCCTCACATTGACGAACTAACACACCATTTGCGTCCATATGAAATACTCTGGATTCCCTGCATTGTCCTTCTAAATCGAGATGCATTTCTACGGAAACGATAGGATTTTCTTTGGGGTTCCGAGTATCTCTTTCGATGCATTATTCTCCTTTACTGCATCCCTCGCTCCCTCACATTGACGAATTAACACACAATTTGCGTCCATATGAAATACTCTGGATTCCCTGCATTGTCCTTCTAAATCGAGATACGTTTCTACGGAAACGATAGGATTTTCTTTGGGGTTCCGAGTATCTCATTTCCGATGCATTATTCCTCCTATACTGCATTCCTCGCTCCCTCACATTGACGAATTAACACACAATTTGCGTCCATATGAAATACTCTGGATTCCCTGCATTTTCCTTCTAAATAGAGATACGTTTCTACGGAAACGATAGGATTTTCTTTGGGGTTCCGAGTATCTCTTTTCCGATGCATTATTCCCCCTTTACTGCAGCCCTCGCTCCCTCACATTGACGAATTAACACACAATTTGCGTACATATGAAATACTCGGGATTCCCTGCATTGTCCTTCTACATCGAGATACGTTTCTACGGAAACGATAGGATTTTCTTTGGGGTTCCGAGTATCTCTTTTCCGTTGCATTATTCTACTTTACTGCATCCCTCGCTCCCTCACATTGACGAATTAACACTTAATTTGCATCCATATGAAATACTCTGGATTCCCTGCATTGTCCTTCTAAGTCGAGATACGTTTCTACGGAAACGATAGGATTTTCTTTGGGGTTTCCGAATATCTCTTTTCCGATGCATTATTCCTCCTTTACTGCATCCCTCGCTCCCTCACATTGACGAATTAACACACAATTAGCGTCCATATGAAATACTCTGGATTCCCTGCATTGTCCTTCTAAATCGAGATACGTTTCTACGGAAACGACGGGATTTTGTTTGGGGTTCCGAGTATCTCTTTTCCGATGCATTATTACTCCTTTACTGCATCCCTCGCTCCCTCACATTGACGAATTAACACACCATTTGCGTCCATATGAAATAATCTGGATTCCCTGCATTGGCCTTCTAAATCGAGATACGTTTCTACGGAAACGATCGGATTTTCTTTGGTGTTCCGAGTATCTCTTTTCCGATACATTATTCCTCCTTTACTGCATCCCTCGCTCCCTCACATTGACGAATTAACACACCATTTGCGTCCATATGAAATACTCTGGATTCCCTGCACTGTCCTTCTAAATCGAGATACGTTTCTACGGAAACGATAGGATTTTCTTTGGGGTTCCGAGTATCTCTTTTCCGATGCATTATTCCTCCTTTACTGCATCACTCGCTCCCTCACATTGACGAATTAACACAATTTGCGTCCATATGAAATACTCTGGATTCCCTCATTGTCCTTCTAAATCGAGATACGTTTCTGCAGAAACGATAGGATTTTCTTTGGGGTTTCGAGTATCTCTTTTCCGATGCTTTATTCCTCCATTACTGCATCCCTCGCTCCCTCACATTGACGAATTAACACACAATTTGCGTCCATATGAAATACTCTGGATTCCCTGCATTGTCCTTCTAAATCGAGATACGTTTCTACGGAAACGATAGGATTTTCTTTGGGGTTCCGAGTATCTCTTTTCCGATGCATTATTCCTCCTTTACTGCATCCCTCGCTCCCTCACATCGACTTATTAACACACCATTTGCGTCCATATGAAATACTCTGGATTCCCTGCATTGTCCCTCTAAATCGAGATACGTTTCTACGGAAACGATCGGATTTTCTTTGGGGTTCCGAGTATCTCTTTTCCGATACATTATTCCTCCTTTACTGCATCCCTCGCTCCCTCACATTGACGAATTTACACACAATTTGCGTCCATATGAAATACTCTGGATTCCCTGCATTGTCCTTCTAAATCGAGATACGTTTCTACGGAAACGATAGGATTTTCTTTTGGGGTTCCGAGTATCTCTTTTCCGATGCATTATTCCTCCTTTACTGCATCACTCGCTCCCTCACATTGACGAATTAACACAATTTGCGTCCATATGAAATACTCTGGATTCCCTGCATTGTCCTTCTAAATCGAGATACGTTTCTACGGAAACGATAGGATTTTCTTTGAGGTTCCGAGTATCTCTTTTCCGATGCATTATTCCTCCTTTACTGCATCCCTCGCTCCCTCACATTGACGAACTAACACACAATTTGCGTCCATATGAAATATTCTGGATTCCCTGCACTGTCCTTCTAAATCGAGATACGTTTCTACGGAACGATAGGATTTTCTTTGGGGTTCCGAGTATCTCTTTTCCGATGCATTATTCCTCCTTTACTGCATCACTCGCTCCCTCACATTGACGAACTAACACACAATTTGCGTCGATATGAAATACTCTTTATTCCCTGCATTGTCCTTCTAAATCGAGATACGTTTCTACGGAAACGATAGGATTTTCTTTGGGGTTCCGAGTATCTCTTTTCCAATACATTATTCCTCCTTTTCTGCATCCCTCGCTCCCTCACAATGACGAATTAACACACAATTTGCGTCTATATGAAATACTCTGGATTCCCTGCATTGTCCTTCTAAATCGAGATACGTTTCTACGGAAACGATAGGATTTTCTTTGGGGTTCCGAGTATCTCTTTTCCGATGCATTATTCCTCCATTACTGCATCCCTCGCTCCCTCACATTGACGAATTAACACACAATTTGCGTCCATATGAAATACTCTGGATTCCCTGCATTGTCCCTCTAAATCGAGATACGTTTCTACGGAAACGATCGGATTTTCTTTGGGGTTCCGAGTATCTCTTTTCCGATACATTATTCCTCCTTTACTGCATCCCTCGCTCCCTCACATTGACGAATTTACACACAATTTGCGTCCATATGAAATACTCTGGATTCCCTGCATTGTCCTTCTAAATCGAGATACGTTTCTACGGAAACGATAGGATTTTCTTTTGGGGTTCCGAGTATCTCTTTTCCGATGCATTATTCCTCCTTTACTGCATCACTCGCTCCCTCACATTGACGAATTAACACAATTTGCGTCCATATGAAATACTCTGGATTCCCTGCATTGTCCTTCTAAATCGAGATACGTTTCTACGGAAACGATAGGATTTTCTTTGGGGTTCCGAGTATCTCTTTTCCGATGCATTATTCCTCCTTTACTGCATCCCTCGCTCCCTCACATTGACGAACTAACACACAATTTGCGTCCATATGAAATATTCTGGATTCCCTGCACTGTCCTTCTAAATCGAGATACGTTTCTACGGAAACGATAGGATTTTCTTTGGGGTTCCGAGTATCTCTTTTCCGATGCATTATTCCTCCTTTACTGCATCACTCGCTCCCTCACATTGACGAATTAACACAATTTGCGTCCATATGAAATACTCTGGATTCCCTCATTGTCCTTCTAAATCGAGATACGTTTCTGCAGAAACGATAGGATTTTCTTTGGGGTTCCGAGTATCTCTTTTCCGATGCTTTATTCCTCCATTACTGCATCCCTCGCTCCCTCACATTGACGAATTAACACACAATTTGCGTCCATATGAAATACTCTGGATTCCCTGCATTGTCCTTCTAAATCGAAATACGTTTCTACGGAAACGATAGGATTTTCTTTGGGGTTCCGAGTATCTCTTTTCCGATGCATTATTCCTCCTTTACTGCATCCCTCGCTCCCTCACATTGACGAATTTACACACAATTTGCGTCCATATGAAATACTCTGGATTCCCTGCATTGTCCTTCTAAATCGAGATACGTTTCTACTTAAACGATAGGATTTTCTTTTGGGGTTCCGAGTATCTCTTTTCCGATGCATTATTCCTCCTTTACTGCATCACTCGCTCCCTCACATTGACGAATTAACACAATTTGCGTCCATATGAAATACTCTGGATTCCCTGCATTGTCCTTCTAAATCGAGATACGTTTCTACGGAAACGATAGGATTTTCTTTGGGGTTCCGAGTATCTCTTTTCCGATGCATTATTCCTCCTTTACTGCATCCCTCGCTCCCTCACATTGACGAACTAACACACAATTTGCGTCCATATGAAATATTCTGGATTCCCTGCACTGTCCTTCTAAATCGAGATACGTTTCTACGGAACGATAGGATTTTCTTTGGGGTTCCGAGTATCTCTTTTCCGATGCATTATTCCTCCTTTACTGCATCACTCGCTCCCTCACATTGATGAACTAACACACAATTTGCGTCGATATGAAATACTCTTTATTCCATGCATTGTCCTTCTAAATCGAGATACGTTTCTACGGAAACGATAGGATTTTCTTTGGGGTTCCGAGTATCTCTTTTCCAATACATTGTTCCTCCTTTTCTGCATCCCTCGCTCCCTCACAATGACGAATTAACACACAATTTGCGTCTATATGAAATACTCTGGATTCCCTGCATTGTCCTTCTAAATCGAGATACGTTTCTACGGAAACGATAGGATATTCTTTTGGGGTTCCGAGTATCTCTTTTCCGATGCATTATTCCTCCTTTACTGCATCACTCGCTCCCTCACATTGACGAATTAACACAATTTGCGTCCATATGAAATACTCTGGATTCCCTGCATTGTCCTTCTCAATCGAGATACGTTTCTACGGAAACGATAGGATTTTCTTTGGGGTTCCGAGTATCTCTTTTCCTATGCATTATTCCTCCTTTACTGCATCCCTCGCTCCCTCACATTGACGAATTAACACAATTTGCGTCCATATGAAATACTCTGGATTCCCTGCATTGTCCTTCTAAATCGAGATACGTTTCTACGGAAACGATAGGATTTTCTTTGGGGTTCCGAGTATCTCTTTTCCGATGCATTATTCCTCCTTTACTGCATCCCTCGCTCCCTCACATCGACTTATTAACACACCATTTGCGTCCATATGAAATACTCTGGATTCCCTGCATTGTCCCTCTAAATCGAGATACGTTTCTACGGAAACGAACGGATTTTCTTTGGGGTTCCGAGTATGTCTTTTCCGATACATTATTCCTCCTTTACTGCATCCCTCGCTCCCTCACATTGACGAATTAACACACAATTTCCGTCCATATGAAATACTCTGGATTCCCTGCATTGTCCTTCCAAATCGAGATACGTTTCTACGGAAACGATAGGATATTCTTTTGGGGATCCGAGTATCTCTTTTCCGATGCATTATTCCTCCTTTACTGCATCACTCGCTCCCTCACATTGACGAATAAACACAATTTGCGTCCATATGAAATACTCTGGATTCCCTGCATTGTCCTTCTAAATCGAGATACGTTTCAACGTTAACGATAGGATTTTCTTTGGGGTTCCGAGTAACTCTTTTCCGATGCATTATTCCTCCTTTACTGCATCCCTCGCTCCCTCACATTGACGAATTAACACACAATTTGCGTCCATATGAAATACTCACGATTCCCTGCATTGTCCTTCTAAATCGAGATACGTTTCTACGGAAACGATAGGATTATCTTTGGGGTTCCGAGTATCTCTTTTCCGATGCATTATTCCTCCTTTACTGCATCCCTCGCTCCCTCACATTGACGAACTAACACACCATTTGCGTCCATATGAAATACTCTGGATTCCCTGCATTGTCCTTCTAAATCGAGATGCATTTCTACGGAAACGATAGGATTTTCTTTGGGGTTCCGAGTATCTCTTTCGATGCATTATTCTCCTTTACTGCATCCCTCGCTCCCTCACATTGACGAATTAACACACAATTTGCGTCCATATGAAATACTCTGGATTCCCTGCATTGTCCTTCTAAATCGAGATACGTGTCTACGGAAACGATAGGATTTTCTTTGGGGTTCCGAGTATCTCATTTCCGATGCATTATTCCTCCTATACTGCATTCCTCGCTCCCTCACATTGACGAATTAACACACAATTTGCGTCCATATGAAATACTCTGGATTCCCTGCATTGTCCTTCTAAATAGAGATACGTTTCTACGGAAACGATAGGATTTTCTTTGGGGTTCCGAGTATCTCTTTTCCGATGCATTATTCCCCCTTTACTGCAGCCCTCGCTCCCTCACATTGACGAATTAACACACAATTTGCGTACATATGAAATACTCGGGATTCCCTGCATTGTCCTTCTACATCGAGATACGTTTCTACGGAAACGATAGGATTTTCTTTGGGGTTCCGAGTATCTCTTTTCCGTTGCATTATTCTACTTTACTGCATCCCTCGCTCCCTCACATTGACGAATTAACACTTAATTTGCATCCATATGAAATACTCTGGATTCCCTGCATTGTCCTTCTAAGTCGAGATACGTTTCTACGGAAACGATAGGATTTTCTTTGAGGTTTCCGAATATCTCTTTTCCGATGCATTATTCCTCCTTTACTGCATCCCTCGCTCCCTCACATTGACGAATTAACACACAATTAGCGTCCATATGAAATACTCTGGATTCCCTGCATTGTCCTTCTAAATCGAGATACGTTTCTACGGAAACGACGGGATTTTGTTTGGGGTTCCGAGTATCTCTTTTCCGATGCATTATTACTCCTTTACTGCATCCCTCGCTCCCTCACATTGACGAATTAACACACCATTTGCGTCCATATGAAATAATCTGGATTCCCTGCATTGGCCTTCTAAATCGAGATACGTTTCTACGGAAACGATAGGATTTTCTTTGGGGTTCC
Source organism: Schistocerca nitens (assembly GCF_023898315.1). NCBI lineage: Eukaryota > Metazoa > Arthropoda > Insecta > Orthoptera > Acrididae > Schistocerca > Schistocerca nitens. The sequence goes on from NC_064615.1 coordinate 1,129,260,250, forward strand.
GAGTATCTCTTTTGCGATGCATTATTCCTCCTTTACTGCATACCTCGCTCCTTCACATTGACGAATTAGCACACAATTTGCGTCCATATGAAATACTCTGGATTCCCTGCATTGTCCTTCTAAATCGAGATACGTTTCTACGGAAACGACAGGATTTTCTTTTGGGTTTCCGAGTATCTCTTTTCCGATGCATTATTCCTTCTTTACTGCATCCCTCGCTCCCTCACATTGACGAATTAACACACAATTTGCGTCCATATGAAATACTCTGGATTCCCTGCATTGTCCTTCTAAATCGAGATACGTTTCTACGGAAACGATAGGAATTTCTTTGGGGTGCCGAGTATCTCTTTTCCGATGCATTATTCCTCCTTTACTGCATCCCTCGCTCCCTCACATTGACGAATTAACACACAATTTGCGTCCATATGAAATACTCTGGGTTCCCTCATTGTCCTTCTAATTCGAGATACGTTTCTACGGAAACGATAGGATTTTCTTTGGGGTTCCGAGTATCTCTTTTCCGATGCATTATTCCTCCTTTACGGCATCCCTCGCTCCCTCACATTGACGAATTAACACACAATTTGCGTCCATATGAAATACTCTGGATTCCCTGCATTGTCCTTCTAAATCGAGATACGTTTCTACGGAAACGATAGGATTTTCTTTCGGGTTCCGAGTATCTCTTTTCCGATGCATTATTCCTCCTTTACTGCATCCCTCGCTCCCTCACATTGACGAACTGACACACAATTTGCGTCCATATGAAATACTCTGGATTCCCTGCATTGCCCTTCTAAATCAAGATACGTTTCTACGGAAACGATAGGATTATCTTTGGGGTTCCGAGTATCTCTTTTCCGATGCATTATTCCTCCTTTACTGCATCCCTCGCTCCCTCACATTGACGAACTAACACACAATTTGCGTCCATATGAAATACTCTGGATTCCCTGCATTGTGCTTCTAAATCGAGATACATTTCTACGGAAACGATAGGATTTTCTTTGGGGTTCCGAGTATCTCTTTTCCGATGCATTATTCTCCTTTACTGCATCCCTCGCTCCCTCACATTGACGAATTAACACACAATTTGCGTCCATATGAAATACTCTGGATTCCCTGCATTGTCCTTCTAAATCGAGATACGTTTCTACGGAAACGATAGGATTTTCTTTGGGGTTCCGAGTATCTCTTTTCCGATGCATTATTCCTCCTTTACTGCATCCCTCGCTCCCTCACATTGACGAATTAACACACAATTTGCGTCCATATGAAATACTCTGGATTCCCTGCATTGTTCTTCTACATCGAGATACGTTTCTACGGAAACGACAGGATTTTGTTTGGGGTTCCGAGTATCTCTTTTCCGATGCATTATTACTCCTTTACTGCATCCCTCGCTCCCTCACATTGACGAATTAACACACCATTTGCGTCCATATGAAATACTCTGGATTCCCTGCATTGGCCTTCTAAATCGAGATACGTTTCTACGGAAACGATAGGATTTTCTTTGGGGTTCCGAGTATCTCTTTTCCGATGCATTATTCCTCCTTTACTGCATCCCTCGCTCAATCACATTGACGAATTAACACACAATTTGCGTCCATATGAAATACTCTGGATTCCCTGCATTGTCCTTCTAAATCGAGATACGTTTCTACGGAAACGATAGGATTTTCTTTGGGGTTCCGAGTATCTCTTTTCCGATGCATTATTCCTCTTTTACTGCATCCCTCGCTCCCTCACATTGACGAACTAACACATAATTTGCGTCCATATGAGATACTCTGGATTCCCTGCATTGTCCTTCTAAATCGAGATACGTTTCTACGGAAACGATAGGTTTTTCTTTGGGGTTCCGAGCATCTCTTTTCCGATGCATTATTCCTCCTTTACTGCATCCCTCGCTCCCTCACATTGACGAATTAACACACAATTTGCGTCCATATGAAATACTCTGCATTCCCTGCATTGTCCTTCTAAATCGAGATACGTTTCTACGGAAACGATAGGATTTTCTTTGGGGTTCCGAGTATCTCTTTTCCGATGCATTATTCCTCCTTTACTGCATCCCTCGCTCCCTCACATTGACGAGTAACCCACATTTTGCGTCCATATGAAATACTCTGGATTCCCTGCATTGTCCTTCTAAATCGAGATACGTTTCTACGGAAACGATAGGATTTTCTTTTGGGTTCCGAGTATCTCTTTTCCGATGCATTATTCCTCCTTTATTGCATCCCTCGCTCCCTCACATTGATGAATTAACACACAATTTGCGTCCATATGAAATACTCTGGATTCCCTGCATTGTCCTTCTAAATCGAGATACATTTCTACGGAAAAGATAGGATTTTCTTTGGGGTTATGAGTATCTCTTTTCCGATGCATTATTCCTCCTTTACTGCATCCCTCGCTCCCTCAAATTGACGAATTAACACACAATTTGCGTCCATATGATATACTCTGGATTCCCTGCATTGTCCTTCTAAATCGAGATACGTTTCTACGGAAACGATGGACTTTCTTTTGGGAGTCGAGTATCTCTTTTCCGATGCATTATTCCTCCTTTACTGCTTCCCTCGCTCCCTCACATTGACGAATTAACACACAATTTGTGTCCATATGAAATACTCTGGGTTCCCTGCATTATCTTTCTAAAACGAGATACGTTTCTACGGAAACGATAGGATTTTCTTTGGGGTTCCGAGTATCTCTTTTCCGATGCATTATTCCTCCTTTACTGCATCCCTCGCTCCCTCACATTGACGAATTAACACACAATTGGCGTCCATGTGTAATACTCTGGATTCCCTGCATTGTCCTTCTAAATCGAGATACGTTACTACGGACACGATAGGATTTTCTTTGGGGTTCCGAGAATTTCTTTTCCGATATATTATTCCTCCTTTACTGCATCCCTCGCTCCCTCACATTGACGAATTAACACACAATTTGCGTCCATATGACATACTATGGATTCCCTGCATTGTCCTTCTAAATCGAGATACGTTTCTACGGAAACGATAGAATTTTCTTTGGGGTTCGGAGTATCTCTTTTCCGATGCATTATTCTCCTTTACTGCATCCCTCGCTCCCTCACATTGACGAATTAACACACAATTTGCGTCCATATGAAATACTCTGGATTCCCAACATTGTCCTTCTAAGTCGAGGTACGTTTCTACGGAAACGATAGTATTTTCTTTGGGGTTCCGAGTATCTCTTTTCTGATGCATTACTCCTCCTTTACTGCATCCCTCGCTCCCTCACATTGACGAATTAACACACAATTTGCGTCCATATGAAATACTCTGGATTCCCTGCATTGTCCTTCTAAATCGAGATACGTTTCTACGGAAAAGATAGGATTTTCTTTGGGGTTCCGAGTATCTCTTTTCCGATGCATTATTCCTCCTTTACTGCATCCGTCGCTCCCTCACATTGACGAATTAACACACAATTTGCGTCCATATGAAATACTCTGGATTTCTTGCATTGTCCTTCTAAATCGAGATACGTTTCTACGGAAAAGATAGCATTTTCTTTGGGGTTAAAAGTATCTCTTTTCCGATGCATTATTCCTCCTTTACTGCATCCCTCGCTCCCTCACATTGACGAATTAACACACAATTTGCGTCCATATGAAATACTCTGCTTTCCCTGCATTGTCCTTCTAAATGGGGTTCCTTTTTTACGGAAACGATAGGATTTTCTTTGGGGTTCCGAGTATCTCTTTTCCGATGCATTATTCCTCCTTTACTGCATCCCTCGCTCAATCACATTGCCGAATTAACACACAATTTGCGTCCATATGAAATACTCTGGATTCCCTGCAATGTCCTTCTAAATCGAGATACGTTTCTACGGAAACGATAGGATTTTCTTTGGGGTTCCGAGTATCTCTTTTCCGATGCATTATTCCTCCTTTACTGCATCCCTCGCTCCCTCACATTGACGAATTAACACACAATTTGCGTCCATATGAAATACTCTGGATTCCCTGCATTGTTCTTCTACATCGAGATACGTTTCTACGGAAACGACAGGATTTTGTTTGGGGTTCCGAGTATCTCTTTTCCGATGCATTATTACTCCTTTACTGCATCCCTCGCTCCCTCACATTGACGAATTAACACACCATTTGCGTCCATATGAAATACTCTGGATTCCCTGCATTGGCCTTCTAAATCGAGATACGTTTCTACGGAAACGATAGGATTTTCTTTGGGGTTCCGAGTATCTCTTTTCCGATGCATTATTCCTCCTTTACTGCATCCCTCGCTCAATCACATTGACGAATTAACACACAATTTGCGTCCATATGAAATACTCTGGATTCCCTGCATTGTCCTTCTAAATCGAGATACGTTTCTACGGAAACGATAGGATTTTCTTTGGGGTTCCGAGTATCTCTTTTCCGATGCATTATTCCTCTTTTACTGCATCCCTCGCTCCCTCACATTGACGAACTAACACATAATTTGCGTCCATATGAGATACTCTGGATTCCCTGCATTGTCCTTCTAAATCGAGATACGTTTCTACGGAAACGATAGGTTTTTCTTTGGGGTTCCGAGCATCTCTTTTCCGATGCATTATTCCTCCTTTACTGCATCCCTCGCTCCCTCACATTGACGAATTAACACACAATTTGCGTCCATATGAAATACTCTGCATTCCCTGCATTGTCCTTCTAAATCGAGATACGTTTCTACGGAAACGATAGGATTTTCTTTGGGGTTCCGAGTATCTCTTTTCCGATGCATTATTCCTCCTTTACTGCATCCCTCGCTCCCTCACATTGACGAGTAACCCACATTTTGCGTCCATATGAAATACTCTGGATTCCCTGCATTGTCCTTCTAAATCGAGATACGTTTCTACGGAAACGATAGGATTTTCTTTTGGGTTCCGAGTATCTCTTTTCCGATGCATTATTCCTCCTTTATTGCATCCCTCGCTCCCTCACATTGACGAATTAACACACAATTTGCGTCCATATGAAATACTCTGGATTCCCTGCATTGTCCTTCTAAATCGAGATACATTTCTACGGAAAAGATAGGATTTTCTTTGGGGTTATGAGTATCTCTTTTCCGATGCATTATTCCTCCTTTACTGCATCCCTCGCTCCCTCAAATTGACGAATTAACACACAATTTGCGTCCATATGATATACTCTGGATTCCCTGCATTGTCCTTCTAAATCGAGATACGTTTCTACGGAAACGATGGACTTTCTTTTGGGAGTCGAGTATCTCTTTTCCGATGCATTATTCCTCCTTTACTGCTTCCCTCGCTCCCTCACATTGACGAATTAACACACAATTTGTGTCCATATGAAATACTCTGGGTTCCCTGCATTATCTTTCTAAAACGAGATACGTTTCTACGGAAACGATAGGATTTTCTTTGGGGTTCCGAGTATCTCTTTTCCGATGCATTATTCCTCCTTTACTGCATCCCTCGCTCCCTCACATTGACGAATTAACACACAATTGGCGTCCATGTGTAATACTCTGGATTCCCTGCATTGTCCTTCTAAATCGAGATACGTTACTACGGACACGATAGGATTTTCTTTGGGGTTCCGAGAATTTCTTTTCCGATATATTATTCCTCCTTTACTGCATCCCTCGCTCCCTCACATTGACGAATTAACACACAATTTGCGTCCATATGACATACTATGGATTCCCTGCATTGTCCTTCTAAATCGAGATACGTTTCTACGGAAACGATAGAATTTTCTTTGGGGTTCGGAGTATCTCTTTTCCGATGCATTATTCTCCTTTACTGCATCCCTCGCTCCCTCACATTGACGAATTAACACACAATTTGCGTCCATATGAAATACTCTGGATTCCCAACATTGTCCTTCTAAGTCGAGGTACGTTTCTACGGAAACGATAGTATTTTCTTTGGGGTTCCGAGTATCTCTTTTCTGATGCATTACTCCTCCTTTACTGCATCCCTCGCTCCCTCACATTGACGAATTAACACACAATTTGCGTCCATATGAAATACTCTGGATTCCCTGCATTGTCCTTCTAAATCGAGATACGTTTCTACGGAAAAGATAGGATTTTCTTTGGGGTTCCGAGTATCTCTTTTCCGATGCATTATTCCTCCTTTACTGCATCCGTCGCTCCCTCACATTGACGAATTAACACACAATTTGCGTCCATATGAAATACTCTGGATTTCTTGCATTGTCCTTCTAAATCGAGATACGTTTCTACGGAAAAGATAGCATTTTCTTTGGGGTTAAAAGTATCTCTTTTCCGATGCATTATTCCTCCTTTACTGCATCCCTCGCTCCCTCACATTGACGAATTAACACACAATTTGCGTCCATATGAAATACTCTGCTTTCCCTGCATTGTCCTTCTAAATGGGGTTCCTTTTTTACGGAAACGATAGGATTTTCTTTGGGGTTCCGAGTATCTCTTTTCCGATGCATTATTCCTCCTTTACTGCATCCCTCGCTCAATCACATTGCCGAATTAACACACAATTTGCGTCCATATGAAATACTCTGGATTCCCTGCAATGTCCTTCTAAATCGAGATACGTTTCTACGGAAACGATAGGATTTTCTTTGGGGTTCCGAGTATCTCTTTTCCGATGCATTATTCCTCCTTTACTGCATCCCTCGCTCCCTCACATTGACGAATTAACACACAATTTGCGTCCATATGAAATACTCTGGATTCCCTGCATTGTCCTTCTAAATTGAGATACGTTTCTACGGAAACGATAGGATTTTCTTTGGGGTTCCGAGTATCTCTGTTCCGATGCATTATTCCTCCTTTACTGCATCCCTGGCTCCCTCACATTGACGAATTAACACACAATTTGCGTCCATATGAAATACTCTGCATTCCCTGCATTGTCCTTCTAAATCGAGATACGTTTCTACGGAAACGATAGGATTTCCTTTGGGGTTCCGAGTATCTCTTTTCCGATGCATTATTCCTCCTTTACTGCATCCCTCGCTCCCTCACATTGACGTGTAACCCACAATTTGCGTCCATATGAAATACTCTGGATTCCCTGCATTGTCCTTCTAAATCGAGATACGTTTCTACGGAAACGATAGGATTTTCTTTTTTGTTCCGAGTATCTCTTTTCCGATGCATTATTCCTCCTTTACTGCATCCCTCGCTCCCTCACATGACGAATTAACACGCAATTTGCGTCCATATGAAATACTCTGGTTTCCCTGCATTGTCCTTCTAAATCGAGATACGTATCTACGGAAACGATAGGATTTTCTTTGGGGTTCCGAGTATCTCTTTTCCGATGCATTATTCCTCCTTTACTGTATCCCCCGCTCCCTCACATTGACGAATTAACACAAAATTTGCGTCCATATGAAATACTCTGGATTTCCTGCATTGTCCTTCTTAATCGAGATACGTTTCTACGGAAAAGATAATATTTTCTTTGGGGTTAAGAGTATCTCTTTTCCGATGCATTATTCCTCCTTTACTGCATCCCTCGCTCCCTCACATTGACGAATTAACTCACAATTTGCGTCCATATGAAATACTCTGGATTCCCTACATTGTCCTTCTAAGTCGAGATACGTTTCTACGGAAACGATAGGATTTTCTTTGGGGTTCCGAGTATCTCTTTTCCGATGCATTATTCCTCCTTTACTGCATCCCTCGGTCCCTCACATTGACGAATTAACACACAATTTTTGTCCATATGAAATACTCTGGATTCCCTGCATTGTCCTTCTAAATCGAGATGCGTTTCTACGGAAACGATAGGATTTTCTTTGGGGTTCCGAGTATCTCTTTTCCGATGCATTATTCCTCCTTTACTGCATCCCTCGCTCCCTCACATTGACGAATTAACACACAATTTGCGTCCATATGAAATACTCTGGATTCCCTACATTGTCCTTCTAAGTCGAGATACATTTCTACGGAAACGATAGGATTTTCTTTGGGGTTCCGAGTATCTCATTTCCGATGCATTATTCCTCCTTTACTGCATCCCTCGCTCCCTCACATTGACGAATTAACACACAATTTGTGTCCATATGAAATACTCTGGATTCCCTGCATTGTCCTTCTAAATCGAGATACGTTTCTACGGAAACGATAGGATTTTCTTTGGGGTTAAGAGTATCTCTTTTCCGATGCATTATTCCTCCTTTACTGCATCCCTCGCTCCCTCACATTGACGAATTAACATACAATTTGCGTCCATATGAAATACTCTGGATTCCCTGCATTGTCCTTCTAAATCGAGATACGTTTCTACGGAAACGATGGACTTTCTTTTGGGAGTCGAGTATCTCTTTTCCGATGCATTATTCCTCCTCTACTGCTTCCCTCGCTCCCTCACATTGACGAATTAACACACAATTTGTGTCCATATGAAATACTCTGGGTTCCCTGCATTATCTTTCTAAAACGAGATACGTTTCTACGGAAACGATAGGATTTTCTTTGGGGTTCCGAGTATCTCTTTTCCGATGCATTATTCCTCCTTTACTGCATCCCTCGCTCCCTCACATTGACGAATTAACACACAATTGGCGTCCATGTGAAATACTCTGGATTCCCTGCATTGTCCTAAATCGAGATACGTTACTACGGAAACGATAGGATTTTCTTTGGGGTTCCGAGAATCTCTTTTCCGATGCATTATTCCTCCTTTACTGCATCCCTCGCTCCCTCACATTGACGAATTAACACACAATTTGCGTCCATATGACATACTCTGGATTCCCTGCATTGTCCTTCTAAATAGAGATACGTTTCTACGGAAACGATAGAATTTTCTTTGGGGTTCGGAGTATCTCTTTTCCGATGCATTATTCTCCTTTACTGCATCCCTCGCTCCCTCACATTGACGAATTAACACACAATTGGCGTCCATATGAAATACTCTGGATTCCCTACATTGTCCTTCTAAGTCGAGATACGTTTCTACGGAAACGATAGGATTTTCTTTGGGGTTCCGAGTATCTCTTTTCTGATGCATTATTCCTCCTTTACTGCATCCCTCGCTCCCTCACATTGACGAATTAACACACAATTTGCGTCCATATGAAATACTCTGGATTCCCTGCATTGTCCTTCTAAATCGAGATACGTTTCTACGGAAACGATAGGATTTTCTTTGGGGTTCCGAGTATCTCTTTTCCGATGCATTATTCCTCCTTTACTGCATCCGTCGCTCCCTCACATTGACGAATTAACACACAATTTGCGTCCATATGAAATACTCTGGATTTCTTGCATTGTCCTTCTAAATCGAGATACGTTTCTACGGAAAAGATAGCATTTTCTTTGGGGTTAAAATTATCTATTTTCCGATGCACTATTCCTCCTTTACTGCATCCCTCGCTCCCTCACATTGACGAATTAACACACAATTTGTGTCCATATGAAATACTCTGGATTCCCTGCATTGTCCTTCTAAATGGGGTTCCTTTTTTACGGAAACGATAGGATTTTCTTTGGGGTTCCGAGTATCTCTTTTCCGATGCATTATTCCTCCTTTACTGCATCCCTCGCTCAATCACAATGCCGAATTAACACACAATTTGCGTCCATATGAAATACTCTGGATTCCCTGCATTGTCCTTCTAAATCGAGATACGTTTCTACGGAAACGATAGGATTTTCTTTGGGGTTCCGAGTATCTCTTTTCCGATGCATTATTCCTCCTTTACTGCATCCCTCGCTCCCTCACATTGACGAATTAACACACAATTTGCGTCCATATGAAATACACTGGATTCCCTGCATTGTCCTTCTAAATCGAGATACGTTTCTACGGAAACGATAGGATTTTCTTTGGGGTACCGAGTATCTCTTTTCCGATGCATTATTCCTCCTTTACTGTATCCCTCGCTCCCTCACATTGACGAATTAACACACAATTTGCGTCCATATGAAATACTCTGCATTCCCTGCATTGTCCTTCTAAATCGAGATACGTTTCTACGGAAACGAGAGGATTTTCTTTGGGGTTCCGAGTATCTCTTTTCCGATGCATTATTCCTCCTTTACTGCATCCCTCGCTCAATCACATTGACGAGTAACCCACAATTTGCGTCCATATGAAATACTCTGGATTCCCTGCATTGTCCTTCTAAATCGAGATAGGTTTCTACGGAAACGATAGGATTTTCTTTTGGGTTACGAGTATCTCTTTTCCGATGCATTATTCCTCCTTTACTGCATCCCTCGCTCCCTCACATTGACGAATTAACACGCAATTTGCGTCCATATGAAATACTCTGGATTCCCTGCATTGTCCTTCTAAATCGAGATACGTTTCTACGGAAACGATAGGATTTTCTTTGGGGTTCCGAGTATCTCTTTTCCGATGCATTATTCCTCCTTTACTGCATTCCTCGCTCCCTCACATTGACGAATTAACACAAAATTTGCGTCCATATGAAATACTCTGGATTTCCTGCATTGTCCTTCTTAATCGAGATACGTTTCTACGGAAAAGATAATATTTTCTTTGGTGTTAATAGTATCTCTTTTCCGATGCATTATTCCTCCTTTACTGTATCCCTCGCTCCCTCACATTGACGAATTAACTCACAATTTGCGTCCATATCAAATACTCTGGATTCCCTACATTGTCCTTCTAAGTCGAGATACGTTTCTACGGAAACGATAGGATTTTCTTTGGGGTTCCGAGTATCTCTTTTCCGATGCATTTTTCCTCCTTTACTGCATCCCCCGCTCCCTCACATTGACGAATTAACACAAAATTTGCGTCCATATGAAATACTCTAATTTCCCTGCATTGTCCTTCTAAATCGAGATACGTTTCTACGGAAACGATAGGATTTTCTTTGGGGTTCCGAGTATCTCTTTTCCGATGCATTATTCCTCCTTTACTGCATCCCTCGCTCCCTCACATTGACGAATTAACACACAATTTGCGTCCATATGAAATACTCTGGATTCCCTACATTGTCCTTCTAAGTCGAGATACGTTTCTACGGAAACGATAGGATTTTCTTTGGGGTTCCGAGTATCTCTTTTCCGATGCATTATTCCTCCTTTACTGCATCCCTCGCTCCCTCACATTGACGAATTAACACACAATTTGTGTGCATATGAAATACTCTGGATTCCCTGCATTGTCCTTCTAAATCGAGATACGTTTCTACGGAAACGATAGGATTTTCTTTGGGGTCCCGAGTATCTCTTTTCCGATGCATTATTCTTCCTTTACTGCATCCCTCGCTCCCTCACATTGACGAATTAACACACAATTTGCGTCCATATGAAATACTCTGCATTCCCTGCATTGTCCTTCTAAATCGAGATACGTTTCTACGGAAACGATAGGATTTTCTTTGGGGTTCCGAGTATCTCTTTTCCGATGCATTATTCCTCCTTTACTGCATCCCTCGCTCCCTCACATTGACGAATTAACATACAATTTGCGTCCATATGAAATACTCTGGATTCCCTGCATTGTCCTTCTAAATCGAGATACGTTTCTACGGAAACGATGGACTTTCTTTTGGGAGTCGAGTATCTCTTTTCCGATGCATTATTCCTCCTCTACTGCTTCCCTCGCTCCCTCACATTGACGAATTAACACACAATTTGTGTCCTTATGAAATACTCTGGGTTCCCTGCATTATCTTTCTAAAACGAGATACGTTTCTACGGAAACGATAGGATTTCCTTTGGGGTTCCGAGTATCTCTTTTCCGATGCATTATTCCTCCTTTACTGCATCCCTCGCTCCCTCACACTGACGAATTAACACACAATTGGCGTCCATGTGAAATACTCTGGATTCCCTGCATTGTCCTAAATCGAGATACGTTACTACGGAAACGATAGGATTTTCTTTGGGGTTCCGAGAATCTCTTTTCCGATGCATTATTCCTCCTTTACTGCATCCCTCGCTCCCTCACATTGACGAATTAACACACAATTTGCGTCCATATGACATACTCTGGATTCCCTGCATTGTCCTTCTAAATAGAGATACGTTTCTACGGAAACGATAGAATTTTCTTTGGGGTTCGGAGTATCTCTTTTCCGATGCATTATTCTCCTTTACTGCATCCCTCGCTCCCTCACATTGACGAATTAACACACAATTTGCGTCCATATGAAATACTCTGGATTCCCTACATTGTCCTTCTAAGTCGAGATACGTTTCTACGGAAACGATAGGATTTTCTTTGGGGTTCCGAGTATCTCTTTTCTGATGCATTATTCCTCCTTTACTGCATCCCTCGCTCCCTCACATTGACGAATTAACACACAATTTGCGTCCATATGAAATACTCTGGATTCCCTGCATTGTCCTTCTAAATCGAGATACGTTTCTACGGAAACGATAGGATTCTCTTTGGGGTTCCGAGTATCTCTTTTCCGATGCATTATTCCTCCTTTACTGCATCCGTCGCTCCCTCACATTGACGAATTAACACACAATTTGCGTCCATATGAAATACTCGGGATTTCTTGCATTGTCCTTCTAAATCGAGATACGTTTCTACGGAAAAGATAGCATTTTCTTTGGGGTTAAAAGTATCTCTTTTCCGATGCACTATTCCTCCTTTACTGCATCCCTCGCTCCCTCACATTGACGAATTAACACACAATTTGTGTCCATATGAAATACTCTGGATTCCCTGCATTGTCCTTCTAAATGGGGTTCCTTTTTTACGGAAACGATAGGATTTTCTTTGGGGTTCCGAGTATCTCTTTTCCGATGCATTATTCCTCCTTTACTGCATCCCTCGCTCAATCACATTGCCGAATTAACACACAATTTGCGTCCATATGAAATACTCTGGATTCCCTGCATTGTCCTTCTAAATCGAGATACGTTTCTACGGAAACGATAGGATTTTCTTTGGGGTTCCGAGTATCTCTTTTCCGATGCATTATTCCTCCTTTACTGCATCCCTCGCTCCCTCACATTGACGAATTAACACACAATTTGCGTCCATATGAAATACTCTGGATTCCCTGCATTGTCCTTCTAAATCGAGATACGTTTCTACGGAAACGATACGATTTTCTTTGGGGTACCGAGTATCTCTTTTCCGATGCATTATTCCTCCTTTACTGCATCCCTCGCTCCCTCACATTGACGAATTAACACACAATTTGGGTCCATATGAAATACTCTGCATTCCCTGCATTGTCCTTCTAAATCGAGATACGTTTCTACGGAAACGATAGGATTTTCTTTGGGGTTCCGAGTATCTCTTTTCCGATGCATTATTCCTCCTTTACTGCATCCCTCGCTCAATCACATTGACGAGTAACCCACAATTTGCGTCCATATGAAATACTCTGGTTTCCCTGCATTGTCCTTCTAAATCGAGATAGGTTTCTACGGAAACGATTGGATTTTCTTTTGGGTTACGAGTATCTCTTTTCCGATGCATTATTCCTCCTTTACTGCATCCCTCGCTCCCTCACATTGACGAATTAACACGCAATTTGCGTCCATATGAAATACTCTGGATTCCCTGCATTGTCCTTCTAAATCGAGATACGTTTCTACGGAAACGATAGGATTTTCTTTGGGGTTCCGAGTATCTCTTTTCCGATGCATTATTCCTCCTTTACTGCATCCCTCGCTCCCTCACATTGACGAATTAACACAAAATTTGCGTCCATATGAAATACTCTGGATTTCCTGCATTGTCCTTCTTAATCGAGATACGTTTCTACGGAAAAGATAATATTTTCTTTGGGGTTAAGAGTATCTCTTTTCCGATGCATTATTCCTCCTTTACTGTATCCCTCGCTCCCTCACATTGACGAATTAACTCACAATTTGCGTCCATATCAAATACTCTGGATTCCCTACATTGTCCTTCTAAGTCGAGATACGTTTCTACGGAAACGATAGGATTTTCTTTGGGGTTCCGAGTATCTCTTTTCCGATGCATTATTCCTCCTTTACTGCATCCCTCGCTCAATCACATTGACGAATTAACACACAATTTGCGTCCATAAGAAATACTCTGGATTCCCTGCATTGTCCTTCTAAATCGAGATACGTTTCTACGGAAACGATAGGATTTTCTTTGGGGTTCCGAGTATCTCTTTTCCGATGCATTATTCCTCCTTTACTGCATCCCTGGCTCCCTCACATTGACGAATTAACACACAATTTGTGTCCATATGAAATACTCTGCATTCCCTGCATTTTCCTTCTAAATCGAGATACGTTTCTACGGAAACGATAGGATTTTTTTGGGGTTCCGGGTATCTCTTTTCCGATGCATTATTCTTCCTTTACTGCATCCCTCGCTCCCTCACATTGACGAATTAACACACAATTTGCGTCCATATGAAATACTCTGCATTCCCTGCATTGTCCTTCTAAATCGAGATACGTTTCTACGGAAACGATAGGATTTTCTTTGGGGTTCCGAGTATCTCTTTTCCGATGCATTATTCCTCCTTTACTGCATCTCTCGCTCCCTCACATTGACGACTAACCCACAATTTGCGTCCATATGAAATACTCTGGATTCCCTGCATTGTCCTTCTAAATCGAGATACGTTTCTACGGAAACGATAGGATTTTCTTTTGGGTTCCGAGTATCTCTTTTCCGATGCATTATTCCTCCTTTACTGCATCACTCGCTCCCTCACATTGACGAATTAACACAAAATTTGCATCCATATGAAATACTCTGGATTTCCTGCATTGTCCTTCTAAATCGAGATACGTTTCTACGGAAAAGATAGGATTTTCTTTGGGGTTAAGAGTATCTCTTTTCCGATGCATTATTCCTCCTTTACTGCATCCCTCGCTCCCTCACATTGACGAATTAACACACAATTTGCGTCCATATGATATACCGTGGATTCCCTGCATTGTCCTTCTAAATTGAGATACGTTTGTACGGAAACGATGGACTTTCTTTTGGGAGTCGAGTATCTCTTTTCCGATGCATTATTCCTCCTTTACTGCTTCCCTCGCTCCCTCACATTGACGAATTAACACACAATTTGTGTCCATATGAAATCCTCTGGGTTCCCTGCATTATCCTTCTAAAACGAGATACGTTTCAACAGAAACGATAGGATTTTCTTTGGGGTTCCGAGTATCTCTTTTCCGATGCATTATTCCTCCTTTACTGCATCCCTCGCTCCCTCACATTGACGAATTAACACACAATTTGCGTCCATGTGAAATACTCTAGATTCCCTGCATTGACCTTCTAAATCGAGATACGTTTCTACGGAAACGATAGGATTTTCTTTGGGGTTCCGAGTATATCTTTCCCGATGCATTATTCCTCCTTTACTGCATCCCGCGCTCCCTCACATTGACGAATTAACACACCATTTGCGTCCATATGAAATACTCTGGATTCCCTGCATTGTCCTTCTAAATCGAGATACGTTTCTACGGAAACGATGGGATTTTCTTTGGGGTTCCGAGTATCTCTTTTCCGATGCATTATTCCTCCTTTACTGCATCCCTCGCTCCCTCACATTGACAAATTAACACACAACTTGCGTCCATATGAAATACTCTGGATTCAGTGCATTGTCCTTCTAAATCGAGATACGTTTCTACGGAAACGATAGGATTTTCTTTGGGGTTCCGAGTATCTCTTTTCCGATGCATTATTCCTCCTTTACTGCATCCCTCGCTCCCTCACATTGACGAATTAACACACAATTTGCGTCCATATGAAATACTCTGGATTCCCTGCATTGTCCTTCTAAATCGAGATACGTTTCTACGGAAACGATAGGATTTTCTTTGGGGTTCCGAGTATCTCTTTTCCGATGCATTATTCCTCCTTTACTGCATCCCTCGCTCCCTCACTTTGACGAATTAACACACAATTTGCGTCCATATGAAATACTCTGGATTCCCTGCATTGTCCTTCTAAATCGAGATACATTTCAATGGAAATGATTGGATTTTCTTTGGGGTTCCGAGTATCTCTTTTCCAATGCATTATTCCTCCTTTACTGCATTCCTCGCTCCCTCACATTGACGAATTAACACACAATTTGCGTCCATATGAAATACTCTGGATTCCCTGCATTGTCCTTCTAAATCGAGATACGTTTCTACGGAAACGATAGGATTTTCTTTGGGGTTCCGAGTATCTCTTTTCCGATGCATTATTCCTCCTTTACTGCATCCCTCGCTCCCTCACATTGACGAATTAACACACAATTTGCGTCCATATGAAATACTCTGGATTTCCTGCATTGTCCTTCTAAATCGAGATACGTTTCTACGGAAAAGATAGGATTTTCTTTGGGGTTAAGAGTACCTCTTTTCCGATGCATTATTCATCTTTTACTGCATCCCTCGCTCCCTCACATTGACGAATTAACACACAATTTGCGTCC
Source organism: Schistocerca nitens (assembly GCF_023898315.1). Classification (NCBI taxonomy): domain Eukaryota; kingdom Metazoa; phylum Arthropoda; class Insecta; order Orthoptera; family Acrididae; genus Schistocerca; species Schistocerca nitens. Next base: position 1,129,276,631 of record NC_064615.1, read on the forward strand.
ATATGAAATACTCTGGATTCCCTGAATTGTCCTTCTAAATCGAGATACGTTTCTACGGAAACGATAGGATTTTCTTTTGGGAGTCGAGTATCTCTTTTCCGATGCATTATTCCTCCTTTACTGCATCCCTCGCTCCCTCACATTGACGAATTGACACACAATTTGCGTCCATATGAAATACTCTGGGTTCCCTGCATTATCTTTCTAAAACGAGATACGTTTCTACGGAAACGATAGGATTTTGTTTGGGGTTCTGAGTATCTCATTTCCGATGCATTATTCCTCCTTTACTGCATCCCTCGCCCCCTCACATTGACGAATTAACACACAATTTGCGTCCATGTGAAATACTCTGGATTCCCTGCATTGTCCTTCTAAATCGAGATACGTTACTACGGAAACGAAAGGATTTTCTTTGGGGTTCCGAGTATCTCTTTTCCGATGCATTATTCCTACTTTACTGCATCCCTCGCTCCCTCACATTGACGAATTAACACACAATTTGCGTCCATATGAAATACTCTGGATTCCCTGCATTGTCCTTCTAAATCGAGATACGTTTCTACGGAAACGATAGGATTTTCTTTGGGGTTCCGAGTATCTCTTTTCCGATGCATTATTCCTCCTTTACTGCATCCCTCGCTCACTTACATTGACGAATTAACACACCATTTGCGTCCATATGAAATACTCTGGATTCCCTGCATTGTCCTTCTAAATCGAGATACGTTTCTACGGAAACGATAGGATTTTCTTTGGGGTTCCGAGTATCTCTTTTCCGATGCATTATTCCTCCTTTACTGCATCCCTCGCTCCCTCACATTGACGAATTAACACACAATTTGCGTCTATATGAAATACTCTGCATTCCCTGCATTGTCCTTCTAAATCGAGATACGTTTCTACGGAAACGATCGGATTTTCTTTGGGGTTCCGAGTATCTCTTTTGCGATGCATTATTCATCCTTTACTGCATCCCTCGCTCCCTCACATTGACGAATTAACACACAATTTGCGTCCATATGAAATACTCTGGATTCCCTCATTGTCCTTCTAAATTGAGATACGTTTCTACGGAAACGATAGGATTTTCTTTGGGGTTCCGAGTATCTCTTTTCCGATGCATTATTCCTCCTTTACTGCATCCCTCGCTCAATCACATTGACGAATTAACACACAATTTGCGTCCATATGAAATACTCTGCATTCCCCGCATTGTCCTTCTAAATCGAGATACGTTTCTACGGAAACGATAGGATTTTCTTTGGGGTTCCGAGTATCTCTTTTCCGATGCATTATTCCTCCTTTACTGCATCCCTCGCTCCCTCACATTGACGAGTAACCCACAATTTGCGTCCATATGAAATACTCTGGATTCCCTGCATTGTCCTTCTAATTCGAGATACGTTTCTACGGAAACGATAGGATTTTCTTTGGGTTCCGAGTATCTCTTTTCCGATGCATTATTCCTCCTTTACTGCATCACTCGCTCCCTCACATTGACGAATTAACACACAATTTGCGTCCATATGAAATACTCTGGATTCCTTGCATTGTCCTTCTAAATCGAGATACGTTTCTACGGAAACGATAGGATTTTCTTTGGGGTTCCGAGTATATCTTTTCCGATGCATTATTCCTCCTTTACTGCATCCCTCGCTCCCTCACATTGACGAATTAACTCAAAATTTGCATCCATATGAAATACTCTGGATTTCCTGCATTGTCCTTCTAAATCGAGATACGTTTCTACGGAAAATATAGGATTTTCTTTGGGGTTAAGAGTATCTCTTTTCCGATGCATTATTCCTCCTTTACTGCATCCCTCGCTCCCTCACATTGACGAAGTAACACACAATTTGCGTCCATATGATATACCCTGGATTCCCTGCATTGTCCTTCTAAATTGAGATACGTTTGTACGGAAACGATGGACTTTCTTTTGGGAGTCGAGTATCTCTTTTCCGATGCATTATTCCTCCTTTACTGCTTCCCTCGCTCCCTCACATTGACGAATTAACACACAATTTGTGTCCATATGAAATACTCTGGGTTCCCTGCATTATCCTTCTAAAACGAGATACATTTCTACAGAAACGATAGGATTTTCTTTGGGGTTCCGAGTATCTCTTTTCCGATGCATTATCCTCCTTTACTGCATCCCTCGCTCCCTCACATTGACGAATTAACACACAATTTGCGTCCATGTGAAATACTCTAGATTCCCTGCATTGTCTTCTAAATCGAGATACGTTTCTACGGAAACGATAGGATTTTCTTTGGGGTTCCGAGTATATCTTTCCCGATGCATTATTCCTCCTTTACTGCATCCCTCGCTCCCTCACATTGACGAATTAACACACCATTTGCGTCCATATGAAATACTCTGGATTCCCTGCATTGTCCTTCTAAATCGAGATACGTTTCTACGGAAACGATGGGATTTTCTTTGGGGTTCCGAGTATCTCTTTTCCGATGCATTATTCCTCCTTTACTGCATCCCTCGCTCCCTCACATTGACGAATTAACACACAACTTGCGTCCATATGAAATACTCTGGATTCCCTGCATTGTCCTTCTAAATCGAGATACGTTTCTACGGAAACGATAGGATTTTCTTTGGGGTTCCGAGTATCTCTTTTCCGATGCATTATTCCTCCTTTACTGCATCCCTCGCTCCCTCACATTGACGAATTAACACACAATTTGCGTCCATATGAAATACTCTGGATTCCCTGCATTGTCCTTCTAAATCGAGATACGTTTCTACGGAAACGATAGGATTTTCTTTGGGGTTCCGAGTATCTCTTTTCCGATGCATTATTCCTCCTTTACTGCATCCCTCGCTCCCTCACTTTGACGAATTAACACACAATTTGCGTCCATATGAAATACTCTGGATTCCCTGCATTGTCCTTCTAAATCGAGATACATTTCAATGGAAATGATTGGATTTTCTTTGGGGTTCCGAGTATCTCTTTTCCAATGCATTATTCCTCCTTTACTGCATTCCTCGCTCCCTCACATTGACGAATTAACACACAATTTGCGTCCATATGAAATACTCTGGATTCCCTGCATTGTCCTTCTAAATCGAGATACGTTTCTACGGAAACGATAGGATTTTCTTTGGGGTTCCGAGTATCTCTTTTCCGATGCATTATTCCTCCTTTACTGCATCCCTCGCTCCCTCACATTGACGAATTAACACACAATTTGCGTCCATATGAAATACTCTGGATTTCCTGCATTGTCCTTCTAAATCGAGATACGTTTCTACGGAAAAGATAGGATTTTCTTTGGGGTTAAGAGTACCTCTTTTCCGATGCATTATTCCTCCTTTACTGCATCCCTCGCTCCCTCACATTGACGAATTAACACACAATTTGCGTCCATATGAAATACTCTGGATTCCCTGAATTGTCCTTCTAAATCGAGATACGTTTCTACGGAAACGATAGGATTTTCTTTTGGGAGTCGAGTATCTCTTTTCCGATGCATTATTCCTCCTTTACTGCATCCCTCGCTCCCTCACATTGACGAATTGACACACAATTTGCGTCCATATGAAATACTCTGGGTTCCCTGCATTATCTTTCTAAAACGAGATACGTTTCTACGGAAACGATAGGATTTTGTTTGGGGTTCCGAGTATCTCTTTTCCGATGCATTATTCCTCCTTTACTGCATCCCTCGCCCCCTCACATTGACGAATTAACACACAATTTGCGTCCATGTGAAATACTCTGGATTCCCTGCATTGTCCTTCTAAATCGAGATACGTTACTACAGAAACGAAAGGATTTTCTTTGGGGTTCCGAGTATCTCTTTTCCGATGCATTATTCCTACTTTACTGCATCCCTCGCTCCCTCACATTGACGAATTAACACACAATTTGCGTCCATATGAAATACTCTGGATTCCCTGCATTGTCCTTCTAAATCGAGATACGTTTCTACGGAAACGATAGGATTTTCTTTGGGGTTCCGAGTATCTCTTTTCCGATGCATTATTCCTCCTTTACTGCATCCCTCGCTCACTCACATTGACGAATTAACACACCATTTGCGTCCATATGAAATACTCTGGATTCCCTGCATTGTCCTTCTAAATCGAGATACGTTTCTACGGAAACGATAGGATTTTCTTTGGGGTTCCGAGTATCTCTTTTCCGATGCATTATTCCTCCTTTACTGCATCCCTCGCTCCCTCACATTGACGAATTAACACACAATTTGCGTCTATATGAAATACTCTGCATTCCCTGCATTGTCCTTCTAAATCGAGATACGTTTCTACGGAAACGATCGGATTTTCTTTGGGGTTCCGAGTATCTCTTTTGCGATGCATTATTCATCCTTTACTGCATCCCTCGCTCCCTCACATTGACGAATTAACACACAATTTGCGTCCATATGAAATACTCTGGATTCCCTCATTGTCCTTCTAAATTGAGATACGTTTCTACGGAAACGATAGGATTTTCTTTGGGGTTCCGAGTATCTCTTTTCCGATGCATTATTCCTCCTTTACTGCATCCCTCGCTCAATCACATTGACGAATTAACACACAATTTGCGTCGATATGAAATACTCTGCATTCCCTGCATTGTCCTTCTAAATCGAGATACGTTTCTACGGAAACGATAGGATTTTCTTTGGGGTTCCGAGTATCTCTTTTCCGATGCATTATTCCTCCTTTACTGCATCCCTCGCTCCCTCACATTGACGAGTAACCCACAATTTGCGTCCATATGAAATACTCTGGATTCCCTGCATTGTCCTTCTAATTCGAGATACGTTTCTACGGAAACGATAGGATTTTCTTTTGGGTTCCGAGTATCTCTTTTCCGATGCATTATTCCTCCTTTACTGCATCCCTCGCTCAATCACATTGACGAATTAACACACAATTTGCGTCCATATGAAATACTCTGCATTCCCCGCATTGTCCTTCTAAATCGAGATACGTTTCTACGGAAACGATAGGATTTTCTTTGGGGTTCCGAGTATCTCTTTTCCGATGCATTATTCCTCCTTTACTGCATCCCTCGCTCCCTCACATTGACGAGTAACCCACAATTTGCGTCCATATGAAATACTCTGGATTCCCTGCATTGTCCTTCTAATTCGAGATACGTTTCTACGGAAACGATAGGATTTTCTTTGGGTTCCGAGTATCTCTTTTCCGATGCATTATTCCTCCTTTACTGCATCACTCGCTCCCTCACATTGACGAATTAACACACAATTTGCGTCCATATGAAATACTCTGGATTCCTTGCATTGTCCTTCTAAATCGAGATACGTTTCTACGGAAACGATAGGATTTTCTTTGGGGTTCCGAGTATATCTTTTCCGATGCATTATTCCTCCTTTACTGCATCCCTCGCTCCCTCACATTGACGAATTAACTCAAAATTTGCATCCATATGAAATACTCTGGATTTCCTGCATTGTCCTTCTAAATCGAGATACGTTTCTACGGAAAATATAGGATTTTCTTTGGGGTTAAGAGTATCTCTTTTCCGATGCATTATTCCTCCTTTACTGCATCCCTCGCTCCCTCACATTGACGAATTAACACACAATTTGCGTCCATATGATATACCCTGGATTCCCTGCATTGTCCTTCTAAATTGAGATACGTTTGTACGGAAACGATGGACTTTCTTTTGGGAGTCGAGTATCTCTTTTCCGATGCATTATTCCTCCTTTACTGCTTCCCTCGCTCCCTCACATTGACGAATTAACACACAATTTGTGTCCATATGAAATACTCTGGGTTCCCTGCATTATCCTTCTAAAACGAGATACATTTCTACAGAAACGATAGGATTTTCTTTGGGGTTCCGAGTATCTCTTTTCCGATGCATTATCCTCCTTTACTGCATCCCTCGCTCCCTCACATTGACGAATTAACACACAATTTGCGTCCATGTGAAATACTCTAGATTCCCTGCATTGTCTTCTAAATCGAGATACGTTTCTACGGAAACGATAGGATTTTCTTTGGGGTTCCGAGTATATCTTTCCCGATGCATTATTCCTCCTTTACTGCATCCCTCGCTCCCTCACATTGACGAATTAACACACCATTTGCGTCCATATGAAATACTCTGGATTCCCTGCATTGTCCTTCTAAATCGAGATACGTTTCTACGGAAACGATGGGATTTTCTTTGGGGTTCCGAGTATCTCTTTTCCGATGCATTATTCCTCCTTTACTGCATCCCTCGCTCCCTCACATTGACGAATTAACACACAACTTGCGTCCATATGAAATACTCTGGATTCCCTGCATTGTCCTTCTAAATCGAGATACGTTTCTACGGAAACGATAGGATTTTCTTTGGGGTTCCGAGTATCTCTTTTCCGATGCATTATTCCTCCTTTACTGCATCCCTCGCTCCCTCACATTGACGAATTAACACACAATTTGCGTCCATATGAAATACTCTGGATTCCCTGCATTGTCCTTCTAAATCGAGATACGTTTCTACGGAAACGATAGGATTTTCTTTGGGGTTCCGAGTATCTCTTTTCCGATGCATTATTCCTCCTTTACTGCATCCCTCGCTCCCTCACTTTGACGAATTAACACACAATTTGCGTCCATATGAAATACTCTGGATTCCCTGCATTGTCCTTCTAAATCGAGATACATTTCAATGGAAATGATTGGATTTTCTTTGGGGTTCCGAGTATCTCTTTTCCAATGCATTATTCCTCCTTTACTGCATTCCTCGCTCCCTCACATTGACGAATTAACACACAATTTGCGTCCATATGAAATACTCTGGATTCCCTGCATTGTCCTTCTAAATCGAGATACGTTTCTACGGAAACGATAGGATTTTCTTTGGGGTTCCGAGTATCTCTTTTCCGATGCATTATTCCTCCTTTACTGCATCCCTCGCTCCCTCACATTGACGAATTAACACACAATTTGCGTCCATATGAAATACTCTGGATTTCCTGCATTGTCCTTCTAAATCGAGATACGTTTCTACGGAAAAGATAGGATTTTCTTTGGGGTTAAGAGTACCTCTTTTCCGATGCATTATTCCTCCTTTACTGCATCCCTCGCTCCCTCACATTGACGAATTAACACACAATTTGCGTCCATATGAAATACTCTGGATTCCCTGAATTGTCCTTCTAAATCGAGATACGTTTCTACGGAAACGATAGGATTTTCTTTTGGGAGTCGAGTATCTCTTTTCCGATGCATTATTCCTCCTTTACTGCATCCCTCGCTCCCTCACATTGACGAATTGACACACAATTTGCGTCCATATGAAATACTCTGGGTTCCCTGCATTATCTTTCTAAAACGAGATACGTTTCTACGGAAACGATAGGATTTTGTTTGGGGTTCCGAGTATCTCTTTTCCGATGCATTATTCCTCCTTTACTGCATCCCTCGCCCCCTCACATTGACGAATTAACACACAATTTGCGTCCATGTGAAATACTCTGGATTCCCTGCATTGTCCTTCTAAATCGAGATACGTTACTACAGAAACGAAAGGATTTTCTTTGGGGTTCCGAGTATCTCTTTTCCGATGCATTATTCCTACTTTACTGCATCCCTCGCTCCCTCACATTGACGAATTAACACACAATTTGCGTCCATATGAAATACTCTGGATTCCCTGCATTGTCCTTCTAAATCGAGATACGTTTCTACGGAAACGATAGGATTTTCTTTGGGGTTCCGAGTATCTCTTTTCCGATGCATTATTCCTCCTTTACTGCATCCCTCGCTCACTCACATTGACGAATTAACACACCATTTGCGTCCATATGAAATACTCTGGATTCCCTGCATTGTCCTTCTAAATCGAGATACGTTTCTACGGAAACGATAGGATTTTCTTTGGGGTTCCGAGTATCTCTTTTCCGATGCATTATTCCTCCTTTACTGCATCCCTCGCTCCCTCACATTGACGAATTAACACACAATTTGCGTCTATATGAAATACTCTGCATTCCCTGCATTGTCCTTCTAAATCGAGATACGTTTCTACGGAAACGATCGGATTTTCTTTGGGGTTCCGAGTATCTCTTTTGCGATGCATTATTCATCCTTTACTGCATCCCTCGCTCCCTCACATTGACGAATTAACACACAATTTGCGTCCATATGAAATACTCTGGATTCCCTCATTGTCCTTCTAAATTGAGATACGTTTCTACGGAAACGATAGGATTTTCTTTGGGGTTCCGAGTATCTCTTTTCCGATGCATTATTCCTCCTTTACTGCATCCCTCGCTCAATCACATTGACGAATTAACACACAATTTGCGTCGATATGAAATACTCTGCATTCCCTGCATTGTCCTTCTAAATCGAGATACGTTTCTACGGAAACGATAGGATTTTCTTTGGGGTTCCGAGTATCTCTTTTCCGATGCATTATTCCTCCTTTACTGCATCCCTCGCTCCCTCACATTGACGAGTAACCCACAATTTGCGTCCATATGAAATACTCTGGATTCCCTGCATTGTCCTTCTAATTCGAGATACGTTTCTACGGAAACGATAGGATTTTCTTTTGGGTTACGAGTATCTCTTTTCCGATGCATTATTCCTCCTTTACTGCATCACTCGCTCCCTCACATTGACGAATTAACACACAATTTGCGTCCATATGAAATACTCTGGATTCCTTGCATTGTCCTTCTAAATCGAGATACGTTTCTACGGAAACGATAGGATTTTCTTTGGGGTTCCGAGTATATCTTTTCCGATGCATTATTCCTCCTTTACTGCATCCCTCGCTCCCTCACATTGACGAATTAACTCAAAATTTGCATCCATATGAAATACTCTGGATTTCCTGCATTGTCCTTCTAAATCGAGATACGTTTCTACGGAAAAGATAGGATTTTCTTTGGGGTTAAGAGTATCTCTTTTCCGATGCATTATTCCTCCTTTACTGCATCCCTCGCTCCCTCACATTGACGAATTAACACACCATTTGCGTCCATATGAAATACTCTGGATTCCCTGCATTGTCCTTCTAAATCGAGATACGTTTCTACGGAAACGATGGGATTTTCTTTGGGGTTCCGAGTATCTCTTTTCCGATGCATTATTCCTCCTTTACTGCATCCCTCGCTCCCTCACATTGACAAATTAACACACAACTTGCGTCCATATGAAATACTCTGGATTCCCTGCATTGTCCTTCTAAATCGAGATACGTTTCTACGGAAACGATAGGATTTTCTTTGGGGTTCCGAGTATCTCTTTTCCGATGCATTATTCCTCCTTTACTGCATCCCTCGCTCCCTCACATTGACGAATTAACACACAATTTGCGTCCATATGAAATACTCAGGATTCCCTGCATTGTCCTTCTAAATTGAGATACGTTTCTACGGAAACGATAGGATTTTCTTTGGGGTTCCGAGTATCTCTTTTCCGATGCATTATTCCTCCTTTACTGCATCCCTCGCTCCCTCACTTTGACGAATTAACACACAATTTGCGTCCATATGAAATACTCTGGATTCCCTGCATTGTCCTTCTAAATCGAGATACATTTCAATGGAAATGATTGGATTTTCTTTGGGGTTCCGAGTATCTCTTTTCCAATGCATTATTCCTCCTTTACTGCATTCCTCGCTCCCTCACATTGACGAATTAACACACAATTTGCGTCCATATGAAATACTCTGGATTCCCTGCATTGTCCTTCTAAATCGAGATACGTTTCAACGGAAACGATAGGATTTTCTTTGGGGTTCCGAGTATCTCTTTTCCGATGCATTATTCCTCCTTTACTGCATCCCTCGCTCCCTCACATTGACGAATTAACACACAATTTGCGTCCATATGAAATACTCTGGATTTCCTGCATTGTCCTTCTAAATCGAGATACGTTTCTACGGAAAAGATAGGATTTTCTTTGGGGTTAAGAGTACCTCTTTTCCGATGCATTATTCCTCCTTTACTGCATCCCTCGCTCCCTCACATTGACGAATTAACACACAATTTGCGTCCATATGAAATACTCTGGATTCCCTGAATTGTCCTTCTAAATCGAGATACGTTTCTACGGAAACGATAGGATTTTCTTTTGGGAGTCGAGTATCTCTTTTCCGATGCATTATTCCTCCTTTACTGCATCCCTCGCTCCCTCACATTGACGAATTGACACACAATTTGCGTCCATATGAAATACTCTGGGTTCCCTGCATTATCTTTCTAAAACGAGATACGTTTCTACGGAAACGATAGGATTTTGTTTGGGGTTCCGAGTATCTCTTTTCCGATGCATTATTCCTCCTTTACTGCATCCCTCGCCCCCTCACATTGACGAATTAACACACAATTTGCGTCCATGTGAAATACTCTGGATTCCCTGCATTGTCATTCTAAATCGAGATACGTTACTACGGAAACGAAAGGATTTTCTTTGGGGTTCCGAGTATCTCTTTTCCGATGCATTATTCCTACTTTACTGCATCCCTCGCTCCCTCACATTGACGAATTAACACACAATTTGCGTCCATATGAAATACTCTGGATTCCCTGCATTGTCCTTCTAAATCGAGATACGTTTCTACGGAAACGATAGGATTTTCTTTGCGGTTCCGAGTATCTCTTTTCCGATGCATTATTCCTCCTTTACTGCATCCCTCGCTCACTCACATTGACGAATTAACACACCATTTGCGTCCATATGAAATACTCTGGATTCCCTGCATTGTCCTTCTAAATCGAGATACGTTTCTACGGAAACGATAGGATTTTCTTTGGGGTTCCGAGTATCTCTTTTCCGATGCATTATTCCTCCTTTACTGCATCCCTCGCTCCCTCACATTGACGAATTAACACACAATTTGCGTCTATATGAAATACTCTGCATTCCCTGCATTGTCCTTCTAAATCGAGATACGTTTCTACGGAAACGATCGGATTTTCTTTGGGGTTCCGAGTATCTCTTTTGCGATGCATTATTCATCCTTTACTGCATCCCTCGCTCCCTCACATTGACGAATTAACACACAATTTGCGTCCATATGAAATACTCTGGATTCCCTCATTGTCCTTCTAAATTGAGATACGTTTCTACGGAAACGATAGGATTTTCTTTGGGGTTCCGAGTATCTCTTTTCCGATGCATTATTCCTCTTACTGCATCCCTCGCTCCCTCACATTGACGAATTAACACACAATTTGCGTCCATATGAAATACTCTGGATTCCCTGCATTGTCCTTCTAAATCGAGATACATTTCTACGGAAACGATAGGATTTTCTTTGGGGTTTCTGAGTATCTCTCTTCCGATGCATTATTCCTCCTTTACTGCATCCCTCGCTTCCTCACATTGACGAATTAACACATAATTTTCGTCTATATGAAATACTCTGGATTCCCTGCATTGTCCTTCTAAATTGAGATACGTTTCTACGGAAACGATAGGATTTTCTTTGGGGTTCCGAGTATCTCTTTTCCGATGCATTATTCCTCCTTTACTGCATCCCTCGCTCCCTCACTTTGACGAATTAACACACAATTTGCGTCCATATGAAATACTCTGGATTCCCTGCATTGTCCTTCTAAATCGAGATACATTTCAATGGAAATGATTGGATTTTCTTTGGGGTTCCGAGTATCTCTTTTCCAATGCATTATTCCTCCTTTACTGCATTCCTCGCTCCCTCACATTGACGAATTAACACACAATTTGCGTCCATATGAAATACTCTGGATTCCCTGCATTGTCCTTCTAAATCGAGATACGTTTCTACGGAAACGATAGGATTTTCTTTGGGGTTCCGAGTATCTCTTTTCCGATGCATTATTCCTCCTTTACTGCATCCCTCGCTCCCTCACATTGACGAATTAACACACAATTTGCGTCCATATGAAATACTCTGGATTTCCTGCATTGTCCTTCTAAATCGAGATACGTTTCTACGGAAAAGATAGGATTTTCTTTGGGGTTAAGAGTACCTCTTTTCCGATGCATTATTCCTCCTTTACTGCATCCCTCGCTCCCTCACATTGACGAATTAACACACAATTTGCGTCCATATGAAATACTCTGGATTCCCTGAATTGTCCTTCTAAATCGAGATACGTTTCTACGGAAACGATAGGATTTTCTTTTGGGAGTCGAGTATCTCTTTTCCGATGCATTATTCCTCCTTTACTGCATCCCTCGCTACCTCACATTGACGAATTGACACACAATTTGCGTCCATATGAAATACTCTGGGTTCCCTGCATTATCTTTCTAAAACGAGATACGTTTCTACGGAAACGATAGGATTTTGTTTGGGGTTCCGAGTATCTCTTTTCCGATGCATTATTCCTCCTTTACTGCATCCCTCGCCCCCTCACATTGACGAATTAACACACAATTTGCGTCCATGTGAAATACTCTGGATTCCCTGCATTGTCCTTCTAAATCGAGATACGTTACTACGGAAACGAAAGGATTTTCTTTGGGGTTCCGAGTATCTCTTTTCCGATGCATTATTCCTACTTTACTGCATCCCTCGCTCCCTCACATTGACGAACTAACACACAATTTGCGTCCATATGAAATACTCTGGATTCCCTGCATTGTCCTTCTAAATCGAGATACGTTTCTACGGAAACGATAGGATTTTCTTTGCGGTTCCGAGTATCTCTTTTCCGATGCATTATTCCTCCTTTACTGCATCCCTCGCTCACTCACATTGACGAATTAACACACCATTTGCGTCCATATGAAATACTCTGGATTCCCTGCATTGTCCTTCTAAATCGAGATACGTTTCTACGGAAACGATAGGATTTTCTTTGGGGTTCCGAGTATCTCTTTTCCGATGCATTATTCCTCCTTTACTGCATCCCTCGCTCCCTCACATTGACGAATTAACACACAATTTGCGTCTATATGAAATACTCTGCATTCCCTGCATTGTCCTTCTAAATCGAGATACGTTTCTACGGAAACGATCGGATTTTCTTTGGGGTTCCGAGTATCTCTTTTGCGATGCATTATTCATCCTTTACTGCATCCCTCGCTCCCTCACATTGACGAATTAACACACAATTTGCGTCCATATGAAATACTCTGGATTCCCTCATTGTCCTTCTAAATTGAGATACGTTTCTACGGAAACGATAGGATTTTCTTTGGGGTTCCGAGTATCTCTTTTCCGATGCATTATTCCTCTTACTGCATCCCTCGCTCCCTCACATTGACGAATTAACACACAATTTGCGTCCATATGAAATACTCTGGATTCCCTGCATTGTCCTTCTAAATCGAGATACATTTCTACGGAAACGATAGGATTTTCTTTGGGGTTCCGAGTATCTCTTTTCCGATGCATTATTCCTCCTTTACTGCATCCCTCGCTTCCTCACATTGACGAATTAACACATAATTTTCGTCTATATGAAATACTCTGGATTCCCTGCATTGTCTTTCTAAATCGAGATACGTTTCTACGGAAACGATAGGATTTTCTTTGTGGTTCCGAGTATCTCTTTTCCAATGCATTATTCCTCCTTTACTGCATCCCTCGCTCCCTCACATTGACGAATTAACACACAATTTGCGTCCATATGAAATACTCTGGATTCCCTGCATTGTCCCTCTAAATCGAGATACGTTTCAACGGAAACGATAGGATTTTCTTTGGGGTTCCGAGTATCTCTTTTCCGATGCATTATTCCTCCTTTACTGCATCCCTCGCTCCCTCACATTGCCGAATTAACACACAATTTGCGTCCATATGAAATACTCTGGGTTCCGTGATTTATCTTTCTGAAACGAGATACGTTTCTACGGAAACGATAGGATTTTCTTTGCGGTTCCGAGTATCTCTTTTCCGATGCATTATTCCTCCTTTACTGCATCCCTCGCTTCCTCACATTGACGAATTAACACACAATTTTCGTCTATATGAAATACTCTGGATTCCCTGCATTGTCCTTCTAAATCGAGATACGTTTCTACGGAAACGATAGGATTTTCTTTGGGGTTCCGAGTATCTCTTTTCCGATGCATTATTCCTCCTTTACTGCATCCCTCGCTCCCTCACATTGACGAATTAACACACAATTTGCGTCTATATGAAGTACTCTGCATTCCCTGCATTGTCCTTCTAAATCGAGATACGTTTCTACGGAAACGATAGGATTTTCTTTGGGGTTCCGAGTATCTCTTTTGCGATGCATTATTCATCCTTTACTGCATCCCTCGCTCCCTCACATTGACGAATTAACACACAATTTGCGTCCATATGAAATACTCTGGATTCCCTCATTGTCCTTCTAAATTGAGATACGTTTCTACGGAAACGATAGGATTTTCTTTGGGGTTCCGAGTATCTCTTTTCCGATGCATTATTCCTCTTACTGCATCCCTCGCTCCCTCACATTGACGTATTAACACACAATTTGCGTCCATATGAAATACTCTGGATTCCCTGCATTGTAATTCTAAATCGAGATACATTTCTACGGAAACGATAGGATTTTCTTTGGGGTTCCGAGTATCTCTTTTCCGATGCATTATTCCTCCTTTACTGCATCCCTCGCTCCCTCACATTGACGAATTAACACACAATTTGCGTCTATATGAAATACTCTGGATTCCCTGCATTGTCCTTCTAAATCGAGATACGTTTCTACGGAAACGATAGGATTTTCTTTGGGGTTCCGAGTATCTCTTTTCCGATGCATTATTCCTCCTTTACTGCATCCCTCGCTCCCTCACATTGACGAATTAACACACAATTTGCGTCCATATGAAATACTCTGGATTTCCTGCATTGTCCTTCTAAATCGAGATACGTTTCTACGGAAAAGATAGGATTTTCTTTGGGGTTAAGAGTACCTCTTTTCCGATGCATTATTCCTCCTTTACTGCATCCCTCGCTCCCTCACATTGACGAATTAACACACAATTTGCGTCCATATGAAATACTCTGGATTCCCTGAATTGTCCTTCTAAATCGAGATACGTTTCTACGGAAACGATAGGATTTTCTTTTGGGAGTCGAGTATCTCTTTTCCGATGCATTATTCCTCCTTTACTGCATCCCTCGCTCCCTCACATTGACGAATTGACACACAATTTGCGTCCATATGAAATACTCTGGGTTCCCTGCATTATCTTTCTAAAACGAGATACGTTTCTACGGAAACGATAGGATTTTGTTTGGGGTTCCGAGTATCTCTTTTCCGATGAATTATTCCTCCTTTACTGCATCCCTCGCCCCCTCACATTGACGAATTAACACACAATTTGCGTCCATGTGAAATACTCTGGATTCCCTGCATTGTCCTTCTTAATCGAGATACGTTACTACGGAAACGAAAGGATTTTCTTTGGGGTTCCGAGTATCTCTTTTCCGATGCATTATTCCTACTTTACTGCATCCCTCGCTCCCTCACATTGACGAATTAACACACAATTTGCGTCCATATGAAATACTCTGGATTCCCTGCATTGTCCTTCTAAATCGAGATACGTTTCTACGGAAACGATAGGATTTTCTTTGCGGTTCCGAGTATCTCTTTTCCGATGCATTATTCCTCCTTTACTGCGTCCCTCGCTCACTCACATTGACGAATTAACACACCATTTGCGTCCATATGAAATACTCTGGATTCCCTGCATTGTCCTTCTAAATCGAGATACGTTTCTACGGAAACGATAGGATTTTCTTTGGGGTTCCGAGTATCTCTTTTCCGATGCATTATTCCTCCTTTACTGCATCCCTCGCTCCCTCACATTGACGAATTAACACACAATTTGCGTCTATATGAAATACTCTGCATTCCCTGCATTGTCCTTCTAAATCGAGATACGTTTCTACGGAAACGATCGGATTTTCTTTGGGGTTCCGAGTATCTCTTTTGCGATGCATTATTCATCCTTTACTGCATCCCTCGCTCCCTCACATTGACGAATTAACACACAATTTGCGTCCATATGAAATACTCTGGATTCCCTCATTGTCCTTCTAAATTGAGATACGTTTCTACGGAAACGATAGGATTTTCTTTGGGGTTCCGAGTATCTCTTTTCCGATGCATTATTCCTCTTACTGCATCCCTCGCTCCCTCACATTGACGAATTAACACACAATTTGCGTCCATATGAAATACTCTGGATTCCCTGCATTGTCCTTCTAAATCGAGATACATTTCTACGGAAACGATAGGATTTTCTTTGGGGTTCCGAGTATCTCTTTTCCGATGCATTATTCCTCCTTTACTGCATCCCTCGCTTCCTCACATTGACGAATTAACACATAATTTTCGTCTATATGAAATACTCTGGATTCCCTGCATTGTCTTTCTAAATCGAGATACGTTTCTACGGAAACGATAGGATTTTCTTTGTGGTTCCGAGTATCTCTTTTCCAATGCATTATTCCTCCTTTACTGCATCCCTCGCTCCCTCACATTGACGAATTAACACACAATTTGCGTCCATATGAAATACTCTGGATTCCCTGCATTGTCCCTCTAAATCGAGATACGTTTCTACGGAAACGATAGGATTTTCTTTGGGGTTCCGAGTATCTCTTTTCCGATGCATTATTCCTCCTTTACTGCATCCCTCGCTCCCTCACATTGCCGAATTAACACACAATTTGCGTCCATATGAAATACTCTGGGTTCCCTGATTTATCTTTCTGAAACGAGATACGTTTCTACGGAAACGATAGGATTTTCTTTGCGGTTCCGAGTATCTCTTTTCCGATGCATTATTCCTCCTTTACTGCATCCCTCGCTTCCTCACATTGACGAATTAAAACACAATTTTCGTCTATATGAAATACTCTGGATTCCCTGCATTGTAATTCTAAATCGAGATACATTTCTACGGAAACGATAGGATTTTCTTTGGGGTTCCGAGTATCTCTTTTCCGATGCATTATTCCTCCTTTACTGCATCCCTCGCTTCCTCACATTGACGAATTAACACATAATTTTCGTCTATATGAAATACTCTGGATTCCCTGCATTGTCTTTCTAAATCGAGATACGTTTCTACGGAAACGATAGGATTTTCTTTGTGGTTCCGAGTATCTCTTTTCCAATGCATTATTCCTCCTTTACTGCATCCCTCGCTCCCTCACATTGACGAATTAACACACAATTTGCGTCCATATGAAATACTCTGGATTCCCTGCATTGTCCCTCTAAATCGAGATACGTTTCTACGGAAACGATAGGATTTTCTTTGGGGTTCCGAGTATCTCTTTTCCGATGCATTATTCCTCCTTTACTGCATCCCTCGCTCCCTCACATTGACGAATTAACACACAATTTGCGTCCATATGAAATACTCTGGATTCCCTCATTGTCCTTCTAAATTGAGATACGTTTCTACGGAAACGATAGTATTTTCTTTGGGGTTCCGAGTATCTCTCTTCCGATGCATTATTCCTCTTACTGCATCCCTCGCTCCCTCACATTGACGTATTAACACACAATTTGCGTCCATATGAAATACTCTGGATTCCCTGCATTGTAATTCTAAATCGAGATACATTTCTACGGAAACGATAGGATTTTCTTTGGGGTTCCGAGTATCTCTTTTCCGATGCATTATTCCTCCTTTACTGCATCCCTCGCTCCCTCACATTGACGAATTAACACACAATTTTCGTCTATATGAAATACTCTGGATTCCCTGCATTGTCTTTCTAAATCGAGATACGTTTCTACGGAAACGATAGGATTTTCTTTGTGGTTCCGAGTATCTCTTTTCCAATGCATTATTCCTCCTTTACTGCATCCCTCGCTCCCTCACATTGACGAATTAACACACAATTTGCGTCCATATGAAATACTCTGGATTCCCTGCATTGTCCTTCTAAATGGGGTTCCTTTTTTACAGAAACGGTAGGATTTTCTTTGGGGTTCCGAGTATCTCTTTTCCGATGCATTATTCCTCCTTTACTGCATCCCTCGCTCCCTCACATTGACGAATTAACACGCAATTTGCGTCCATATGAAATACTCTGGATTCCCTGCATTGTCCTTCTAAATCGAGATACGTTTCTACGGAAACGATAGGATTTTCTTTGGGGTTCCGAGTATCTCTTTTCCGATGCATTATTCCTCCTTGAATGCATCACTCGCTCCCTCACATTGACGAATTAACACGAAATTTGCGTCCATATGAAATACTCTGGATTCCCTGCATTGTCCTTCTAAATCGAGATACGTTTCTACGGAAACGATAGCATTTTCTTTGGGGTTCCGAGTATCTCTTTTCCGATGCATTATTCCTCCTTTAATGCATCACTCGCTCCCTCACATTGACGAATTAACACGAAATTTGCGTCCATATGATATACTCTGGATTCCCTGCATTGTCCTTCTAAATCGAGATACGTTTCTACGGAAACGATGGACTTTCTTTTGGGAGTCGAGTATCTCTTTTCCGATGCATTATTCCTCCTTTACTGCTTCCCTCGCTCCCTCACATTGACGAATTAACACACAATTTGTGTCCATATGAAATACTCTGGGTTCACTGCATTATCTTTCTAAAACGAGATACGTTTCTACGGAAACGATAGGATTTTCTTTGGGGTTCCGAGTATCTCTTTTCCGATGCATTATTCCTCCTTTACGGCATCCCTCGCTCCCTCACATTGACGAATTAAAACACAATTTGCGTCCATGTGAAATACTCTGGATTCCCTGCATTGTCCTTCTAAATCGAGATACGTATCTACGGAAACGATAGGATTTTCTTTGGGGTTCAGAGTATCTCTTTTCCGATGCATTATTCCTCCTTTACTGTATCCCTCGCTCCCTCACATTGACGAATTAAAACACAATTTGCGTCCATATGACATACTCTGGATTCCCTGCATTGTCCTTCTAAATCGAGATACGTTTCTACGGAAACGATAGAATTTTCTTTGGGGTTCGGAGTATCTCTTTTCCGATGCATTATTCTCCTTTACTGCATCCCTCGCTCCCTCACATTGACGAATTAACACACAATTTGCGTCCATATGAAATACTCTGGATTCCCTACATTGTCCTTCTAAGTCGAGATACGTTTCTACGGAAACGATAGGATTTTCTTTGGGGTTCCGAGTATCTCTTTTCCGATGCATTATTCCTCCTTTACTGCATCCCTCGCTCCCTCACTTTGACGAATTAACACACAATTTGCGTCCATATGAAATACTCTGGATTCCCTGCATTGTCCTTCTAAATCGAGATACATTTCAATGGAAATGATTGGATTTGCTTTGGGGTTCCGAGTATCTCTTTTCCAATGCATTATTCCTCCTTTACTGCATTCCTCGCTCCCTCACATTGACGAATTAACACACAATTTGCGTCCATATGAAATACTCTGGATTCCCTGCAGTGTCCTTCTAAATCGAGATACGTTTCTACGGAAACGATAGGATTTTCTTTGGGGTTCCGAGTATCTCTTTTCCGATGCATTATTCCTCCTTTACTGCATCCCTCGCTCCCTCACATTGACGAATTAACACACAATTTGCGTCCATATGAAATACTCTGGATTTCCTGCATTGTCCTTCTAAATCGAGATACGTTTCTACGGAAAAGATAGGATTTTCTTTGGGATTAAGAGTATCTCTTTTCCGATGCATTATTCCTCCTTTACTGCATCCCTCGCTCCCTCACATTGACGAATTAACACACAATTTGCGTCCATATGATATACTCTGGATTCCCTGCATTGTCCTTCTAAATCGAGATACGTATCGACGGAAACGATAGGATTTTCTTTGGGGTTCTGAGTATCTCTTTTCCGATGCATTATTCCTCCTTTACTGTATCCCTCGCTCCCTCACATTGACGAATTAACACACAATTTGCGTCCATATGACATACTCTGGATTCCCTGCATTGTCCTTCTAAATCGAGATACGTTTCTACGGAAACGATAGAATTTTCTTTGGGGTTCGGAGTATCTCTTTTCCGATGCATTATTCTCCTTTACTGCATCCCTCGCTCCCTCACATTGACGAATTAACACACAATTTGCGTCCATATGAAATACTCTGGATTCCCTACATTGTCCTTCTAAGTCGAGATACGTTTCTACGGAAACGATAGGATTTTCTTTGGGGTTCCGAGTATCTCTTTTCCGATGCATTATTCCTCCTTTACTGCATCCCTCGCTCCCTCACATTGACGAATTAACACACAATTTGCGTCCATATGAAATACTCTGGATTCCTTGCATTGTCCTTCTAAATCGAGATACGTTTCTACGGAAACGATAGGATTTTCTTTGGGGTTCCGAGTATATCTTTTCCGATGCATTATTCCTCCTTTACTGCATCCCTCGCTCCCTCACATTGACGAATTAACACACCATTTGCGTCTATATGAAATACTCTGGATTCCCTGCATTGTCCTTCTAAATCGAGATACGTTTCTACGGAAACGATGGGATTTTCTTTGGGGTTCCGAGTATCTCTTTTCCGATGCATTATTCCTCCTTTACTGCATCCCTCGCTCCCTCACATTGACAAATTAACACATAATTTGCGTCCATATGAAATACTCTGGTTTCCTACATTGTCCTTCTATTTCGAGATACGTTTCTACGGAAATGATAGGATTTTCTTTGGGGTTCCGAGTATCTCTTTTCCGATGCATTATTCCTCCTTTACTGCATCCCTCGCTCCCTCACATTGACGAATTAACACACAATTTGCGTCCATATGAAATACTCTGGATTCCCTGCATTGTCCTTCTAAATCGAGATACGTTTCTACGGAAACGATAGGATCTTCTTTGGGGTTCCGAGAATCTCTTTCCCGATGCATTATTCCTCCTTTACTGCATCCCTCGCTCCCTCACTTTGACGAATTAACACACAATTTGCGTCCATATGAAATACTCTGGATTCCCTGCATTGTCCTTCAAAATCGAGATACGTTTCTACGGAAACGATAGGATTTTCTTTGGGGTTCCGAGTATCTCTTTTCCGATGCATTATTCCTCCTTTACTGCATCCCTCGCTCCCTCACATTGACGAATTAACACACAATTTGCGTCCATATGAAATACATTGGATTTCCTGCATTGTCCTTCTAAATCGAGATACGTTTCTACGGAAAAGATAGGATTTTCTTTGGGATTAAGAGTATCTCTTTTCCGATGCATTATTCCTCCTTTACTGCATCCCTCGCTCCCTCAAATTGACGAATTAACACACAATTTGCGTCCATATGAAATACTCTGGATTCCCTGAATTGTCCTTCTAAATCGAGATACGTTTCTACGGAAACCATAGGATTTTCTTTTGGGAGTCGAGTATCTCTTTTCCGATGCATTATTCCTCCTTTACTGCATCCCCCGCTCCCTCACATTGACGAATTAACACACAATTTGCGTCCATATGAAATACTCTGGGTTCCCTGCATTATCTTTCTAAATCGAGATACGTTACTACGGAAACGATAGGATTTTCTTTGGTGTTCCGAGTACCTCTTTTCCGATGCATTATTCCTCCTTTACTGCATCCCTCGCTCCCTCACATTGACGAATTAACACACAATTTGCGTCAATATGAAATACTCTGAATTCCCTGCATTGTCCTTCTAAATCGAGATACGTTTCTACGGAAACATTAGGATTTTCTTTGGGGTTCCGAGTATCTCTTTTTCCGATGCATTATTCCTCCTTTACTGCATCCCTCGCTCCCTCACATTGACGAATTAACACACAATTTGCGTCCATATGAAATACTCTGGATTCCCTGCATTGTCCTTCTAAATCGAGATACGTTTCTACGGAAAAGATTAGATTTTCTTTGGGGTTAAGAGTATCTCTTTTCCGAAGCATTATTCCTCCTTTACTGCATCCCTCGCTCCCTCACATTGACGAATTAACACACAATTTGCGTCCATATGAAATACTCTGGATTCCATGCATTGTCCTTCTAAATCGAGATACGTTTCTACGGAAACGATAGGATTTTCTTTGGGGTTCCGAGTATCTCTTTTCGGATGCATTATTCCTCCTTTACTGCAACCCTCGCTCCCTCACATTGACGAATTAACACACAATTTGCGTCCATATGATATACTCTGGATTCCCTGCATTGTCCTTCTAAATCGAGATACGTTTCTTCGGAAACGATATGATTTTCTTTGGGGTTCCGAGTAACTCTTTTCCGACGCATTATTCCTCATTTACTGCATCCCTCGCTCCCTCACATTGCCGAATTAACACACAATTTCCGTCCATTTGAAATACTCTGAGTTCCCTGCATTATCTTTCTGAAACGAGATACGTTTCTACGGAAACAATAGGATATTCTTTGCGGTTCCGAGTATCTCTTTTCCGATGCTTTATTCCCCCTTTACTGCATCCCTCGCTCCCTCACATTGACGAATTAACACAAAATTTGCGTCCATATGAAATACTCTGGATTCCCTGCATTGTCCTTCTAAATCGAGATACGTTTCTACGGAAACGATAGGATTTTCTTTGGGGTTCCGAGTATCTCTTTTCCGATGCATTATTCCTCCTTTACTGCATCCCTCGCTCCCTCACATTGACGAATTAACACACAATTTGCGTCAATATGAAATACTCTGGATTCCCTGCATTGTCCTTCTAAATCGACATACGTTTCTACGGAAACAATAGGATTTTCTTTGGGGTTCTGAGTATCTCTTTTCCGATGCATTATTCCTCCTTTACTGCATCCCTCGCTCCCTCATATTGACGAATTAACACACAATTTGTGTCCATATGAAATACTCTGGATTCCCTGCATTGTCCTTCTAAATCGAGATACGTTTCTACGGAAAAGATAGGATTTTCTTTGGGGTTAAGAGTATCTCTTTTCCGATGCATTATTCCTCCTTTACTGCATCCCTCGCTCCCTCACATTAACGAATTAACTCACAATTTGCGTCCATATGAAAAAATTCTGGATTCCCTGCATTGTCCTTCTAAATCGAGATACGTTTCTACAGAAACGATATGATTTTCTATGGGGTTCCGAGTATCTCTTTTCCGATGCATTATTCCTCCTTTACTGCATCCCTCGCTCCCTCACATTGCCGAATTAACACACAATTTGCGTCCATATGAAATACTTTGGATTCCCTGCATTGTCCTTCTAAATCGAGATACGTTTCTACTGAAAAGATAGGATTTTCTTTGGGGATAAGAGTATCTCTTTTCCGATGCATTATTCCTCCTTTACTGCATCCCTCGCTCCCTCACATTGACGAATTAACACACAATTTGCGTCCATATGAAATACTCTGTATTCCCTGCAGTTTCCTTCTAAATCGAGATACGTTTCTACGGAAACGATAGGATTTTCTTTGGGGTTCCGAGTATCTCTTTTCCGATGCATTATTCCTCCTTTACTGCATCCCTCGCTCCCTCACATTGCCGAATTAACACACAATTTGCGTCCATATGAAATACTCTGGGTTCCCTGCATTATCTTTCTAAAACAAGATACGTTTCTACGGAAACGATAGGATTTTCTTTGGGGTTCCGAGTATCTCTTTTCCGATGCATTATTCCTCCTTTACTGCATCCCTCGCTCCCTCACATTGCCGAATTAACACACAATTTGCGTCCATATGAAATACTCTGGATTCCCTGCATTGTCCTTCTAAATCGAGATACGTTTCTACGGAAACGATAGGATTTTCATTGGGGTTCCGAGTATCTCTTTTCCGATGCATTATTCCTCCTTTACGGGATCCCTAGCTCCCTCACATTGACGAACTAACACACAATTTGCGTCTATATGAAATACTCTGGATTCCCTGCATTGTCCTTCTAAATCGAGATACGTTTCTACGGAAACGATAGGATTTTCTTTGGGGTTCCGAGTATCTCTTTTCCGATGCATTATTCCTCCTTCACTGCATCCCTCGCCCCTCACATTGACGAATTAACACACAATTTGCGTCCATATGAAATACTCTGGATTCCCTGCATTGTCCTTCTAAATCGAGATACGTTTCTACGGAAACGATAGGATTTTCTTTGGGGTTCCGAGTATTTCTTTTCCCATGCATTATTCCTCCTTTACTGCATCCCTCGCTCCCTCACATTGACGAATTAACACACAATTTGCGTCCATATGAAATACTCTAGATTCCCTGCATTGTCCTTCTAAATCGAGATACATTTCTACGGAAACGATAGGGTTTTCTTTGGGGTTCCGAGTATCTCTTTTCCGATGCATTATTCCTCCTTTACTGCATCCCTCGCTCCCTCACATTGACGAATTAACACACAATTTGCGTCCATATGAAATACTCTGGATTTCCTGCATTGTCCTTCTAAATCGAGATACGTGTCTATGGAAACGATAGGATTTTCTTTAGGGTTCCGAGTATCTCTTTTCCGATGCATTATTCCTCCTTTACTGCATCCCTCGCTCCCTCACATTGACGAATTAACACACAATTTGCGTCTACATGAAATACTCTGGATTTCCTGCATTGTCCTTCTAAATCGAGATTCGTTTCTACGGAAACGATAGGATTTTCTTTGGGGTTCCGAGTATCTCTTTTCCGATGCATTATTCCTCCTTTACTGCATCCCTCGCTCCCTCACATTGACGAATTAACTCACAATTTGCGTCCATATGAAATACTCTGGATTCCCTGCATTGTCCTTCTAAATCGAGGCACGTTTCTACGGAAACGATAGGATTTTCTTTGGGGTTCCAAGTATCTCTTTTCCGAAGCATTATTCCTCCTTTACTGCATCCCTCGCCCCCTCACATCGACGAATTAACACACTATTTGCGTCCATATGAAATACTCTGGATTCAATGCATGTCCTTCTAAATCGAGATACGTTTGTACGGAAACGATAGGATTTTCTTTGGGGTTCCGAGTATCTCCTTTCCGATGCATTATTCCTCCTTTACTGCATCCCTCGGTCCCTCACATTGACGAATTAACACACAATTTGCGTCTATATGTAATACTCTGGATTCCCTGCATTGTCCTTCTAAATCGACATACGTTTCTACGGAAACAATAGGATTGTCTTTGGGGTTCCGAGTATCTCTTTTCCGATGCATTATTCCTCCTTTACTGCATCCCTCGCTCCCTCATATTGACGAATTAACACACAATTTGTGTCCATATGAAATACTCTGGATTCCCTGCATTGTCCTTCTAAATCGAGATACGTTTCTACGGAAAAGATAGGATTTTCTTTGGGGTTAAGAGTATGTCTTTTCCGATGCATTATTCCTCCTTTACTGCATCCCTCGCTCCCTCACATTAACGAATTAACTCACAATTTGCGTCCATATGAAATACTCTGGATTCCCTGCATAATCTTTCTAAATCGAGATACGTTTCTACGGAAACGATAGGATTTGCTTTTGGGAGTCAAGTATCTCTTTTCCGATGCGATATTCCTCCTTTACTGCATCCCTCGCTCCCTCACATTGACGAATTAACACACAATTTGCGTCTACATGAAATACTCTGGATTTCCTGCATTGTCCTTCTAAATCGAGATTCGTTTCTACGGAAACGATAGGATTTTCTTTGGGGTTCCGAGTATCTCTTTTCCGATGCATTATTCCTCCTTTACTGCATCCCTCGCTCCCTCACATTGACGAATTAACTCACAATTTGCGTCCATATGAAATACTCTGGATTCCCTGCATTGTCCTTCTAAATCGAGACACGTTTCTACGGAAACGATAGGATTTTCTTTGGGGTTCCGAGTATCTCTTTTCCGAAGCATTATTCCTCCTTTACTGCATCCCTCGCCCCCTCACATCGACGAATTAACACACTATTTGCGTCCATATGAAATACTCTGGATTCAATGCATGTCCTTCTAAATCGAGATACGTTTGTACGGAAACGATAGGATTTTCTTTGGGGTTCCGAGTATCTCGTTTCCGATGCATTATTCCTCCTTTACTGCATCCCTCGGTCCCTCACATTGACGAATTAACACACAATTTGCGTCTATATGTAATACTCTGGATTCCCTGCATTGTCCTTCTAAATCGACATACGTTTCTACGGAAACAATAGGATTGTCTTTGGGGTTCCGAGTATCTCTTTTCCGATGCATTATTAATCCTTTAATGCATCCCTCGCTCCCTCATATTGACGAATTAACACACAATTAGTGTCCATATGAAATACTCTGGATTCCCTGCATTGTCATTCTAAATCGCGATACGTTTCTACGCAAAAGATAGGATTTTCTTTGGGGTTAAGAGTATGTCTTTTCCGATGCATTATTCCTCCTTTACTGCATCCCTCGCTCCCTCACATTAACTCACAATTTGCGTCCATATGAAATACTCTGGATTCCCTGCATTGTCCTTCCAAATCGAGATACGTTTCTACGGAAACGATAGGAATTTCTTTGGGGTTCCGAGTATCTCTTTTCCGATGCATTATTCCTCCTTTACTGCATCCCTCGCTCCCTCACATTGCCGAATTAACACACAATTTGCGTCCATATGAAATACTCTGGATTCCCTGCATTGTCCTTCTAAATCGAGATACGTTTCTACTGAAAAGATAGGATTTTCTTTGGGGATAAGAGTATCTCTTTTCCGATGCATTATTTCTCTTTTACTGCATCCCTCGCTCCCTCACATTGCCGAATTAACACACAATTTGCGTCCATATGAAATACTCTGGGTTCCCTGCATTATCTCTCTAAAACAAGATACGTTTCTACGGAAACGATAGGATTTTCTTTGGGGTTCCGAGTATCTCTTTTCCGATGCATTATTCCTCCTTTACTGCATCCCTCGCTCCCTCACATTGACGAATTAACTCACAATTTGCGTCCATATGAAATACTCTGGATTCCCTGCATTGTCCTTCTAAATCGAGATACGTTTCTACGGAAACGATAGGATTTTCTTTGGGGTTCCAAGTATCTCTTTTCCGAAGCATTATTCCTCCTTTACTGCATCACTCGCCCCCTCACATCGACGAATTAACACACAATTTGCGTCCATATGAAATACTCTGGATTCAATGCATGTCCTTCTAAATCGAGATACGTTTGTACGGAAACGATAGGATTTTCTTTGGGGTTCCGAGTATCTCTTTTCCGATGCATTATTCCTCCTTTACTGCATCCCTCGCTCCTTCATATTGACGAATTAACACACAATTTGTGTCCATATGAAATACTCTGGATTCCCTGCATTGTCCTTCTAAATCGAGATACGTTTCTACGGAAAAGATAGGATTTTCTTTGTGGTTAAGAGTATCTCTTTTCCGATGCATTATTCCTCCTTTACTGCATCCCTCGCTCCCTCACATTAACGAATTAACTCACAATTTGCGTCCATATGAAATACTCTGGATTCCCTGCATTGTCCTTCCAAATCGAGATACGTCTCTACGGAAACGATAGGATTTTCTTTGGGGTTCCGAGTATCTCTTTTCCGATGCATTATTCCTCCTTTACTGCATCCCTCGCTCCCTCACATTGCCGAATTAACACACAATTTGCGTCCATATGAAATACTCTGGATTCCCTGCATTGTCCTTCTAAATCGAGATACGTTTCTACTGAAAAGATAGGATTTTCTTTGGGGATAAGAGTATCTCTTTTCCGATGCATTATTCCTCCTTTACTGCATCCCTCGCTCCCTCACATTGACGAATTAACTCACAATATGCGTCCATATGAAATACTCTGGATTCCCTGCATTGTCCTTCTAAATCGAGATATGTTTCTACGGAAACGATAGGATTTTCTTTGGGGTTCCGAGTATCTCTTTTCCGATGCATTATTCCTCCTTTACTGCATCCCTCGCTCCCTCACATTGGCGAATTAACACACAATTTGCGTCCATATGAAATAATCTGGATTCCCTGCATTGTCCTTCTAAATCGAGATACGTTTCTACTGAAAAGATAGGATTTTCTTTGGGGATAAGAGTATCTCTTTTTCGATGCATTATTCCTCCTTTACTGCATCCCTCGCTCCCTCACATTGACGAATTAACACACAATTTGCGTCCATATGAAATACTCTAGATTCCCTGCATTGTCCTTCTAAATCGAGATACATTTCTACGGAAACGATAGGATTTTCTTTGGGGTTCCGAGTATCTCTTTTCCGATGCATTATTCCTCCTTTACTGCATCCCTCGCTCCCTCACATTGACGAATTAACTCACAATATGCGTCCATATGAAATACTCTGGATTCCCTGCATTGTCCTTCTAAATCGAGATATGTTTCTACGGAAACGATAGGATTTTCTTTGGGGTTCCGAGTATCTCTTTTCCGATGCATTATTCCTCCTTTACTGCATCCCTCGCTCCCTCACATTGGCGAATTAACACACAATTTGCGTCCATATGAAATAATCTGGATTCCCTGCATTGTCCTTCTAAATCGAGATACGTTTCTACTGAAAACATAGGATTTTCTTTGGGGATAAGAGTATCTCTTTTTCGATGCATTATTCCTCCTTTATTGCATCCCTCGCTCCCTCACATTGACGAATTAACACACAATTTTCGTCCATATGAAATACTCTGGACTCCCTGCATTGTCCTTCTAAATCGAGATACGTTTCTATGGAAACGATAGGATTTTCTTTAGGGTTCCGAGTATCTCTTTTCTGATGCATTATTCCTCCTTTACTGCATCCCTCGCTCCCTCACATTGACGAATTAACACACAATTTGCGTCCATACGAAATACTCTGGATTCCCTGCATTGTCCTTCTAAATCGAGATACGTTTCTTCGGAAACGATAGGATTTTCTTTGGGGTTCCGAGTATCTCTTTTCCGATGCATTATTCCTCTTTTACTGCATCCCTCGCTCCCTCACATTACCGAATTAACACACAATATGCGTCCATATGGAATACTCTGGGTTCCCTGCATAATCTTTCTAAATCGATATACGTTTCTACGGAAACGATAGGATTTGCTTTTGGGAGTCAAGTATCTCTTTTCCGATGCGATATTCCTCCTTTACTGCATCCCTCGCCCCCTCACATTGACGAATTAACACACAATTTGCGTCCACATGAAATACTCTGGATTTCCTGCATTGTCCTTCTAAATCGAGATTCGTTTCTACGGAAACGATAGGATTTACTTTGGGGTTCCGAGTATCTCTTTTCCGATGCATTATTCCTCCTTTACTGCATCCCTCGCTCCCTCACATTGACGAATTAACACACAATTTGCGTCTATATGAAATACTCTGGATTCCCTGCATTGTCCTTCTAAATCGAGATACGTTTCTACGGAAACGATAGGATTTTCTTTAGGGTTCCGAGTATCTCTTTTCCGATGCATTATTCCTCCTTTACTGCATCCCTCGCTCCGTCACATTGCCGAAATAACACACAATTTGCGTCCATATGAAATACTCTGGGTTCCCTGCATTATCTTTCTAAAACGAGATACGTTTCTACGGGAACGATAGGATTTTCGTTGGGGTTCCGAGTACCTGTTTTCCGATGCATTATTCCTCTTTTACTGCATCCGTCGCTCCCTCACATTGACGAATTAACACACAATTTGCGTCCATATGAAATACTCTGGATTCCCTGCATTGTCCTTCTAAATCGAGATACGTTTCTACGGAAACGATAGGATTTTCTTTGGGGTTCCGAGTATCTCTTTTCCGATGCATTATTCCTCCTTTACTGCATCCCTCGCTCCCTCACAATGACGAATTAACACACAATTTTCGTCCATATGAAATACTCTGGATTCCCTGCATTGTCCTTCTAAATCAAGAATCGTTTCTACGGAAAAGATAGGATTTTCTTTGGGGTTAAGAGTATCTCTTTTCCGATACATTATTCCTCCTTTACTGCATCACTCGCTCCCTCACATTGACGAATTACCTCACAATTTGCGTCCATATGAAATACTCTGGATTCCCTGCAGTTTCCTTCTAAATCGAGATACGGTTCTACGGAAACGATAGGATTTTCTTTGGGGTTCCGAGTATCTCTTTTCCGAAGCATTATTCCTCCTTTACTGCATTCCTCGCTCCCTCACATTGACGAATTAACACACAATTTGCGTCCATATGAAATACTCTGGATTCCCTGCTTTGTCCTTCTAAATCGAGATACGTTTGAACGGAAACGATAGGATTTTCTTTGGGGTTCCGAGTATCTCTTTTCCGATGCATTATTCCTCCTTTACTGCATCCCTCGCTCCCTCACATTGGCGAATTAACACACAATTTGCGTCCATATGAAATACTCTGGATTCCCTGCATTGTCCTTCTAAATCGAGATACGTTTGTACGGAAACGATAGGATTTTCTTTGGGGTTCCGAGTATCTCTTTTCCGATGCATTATTACTCCTTTACTGCATCCCTCGCTCCCTCACATTGACGAATTAACACACAATTTTCGTCCATATGAAATACTCGGGATTCCCTGCATTGTCCTTCTAAAGCGAGATACGTTTCTATGGAAACGACAGGATTTTCTTTGGGCTTCCGAGTATCTCTTTTCCGATGCATTATTCCTCTTTTACTGCATCCATTGCTCCCTCACATTGACGAATTAATATAAATTTGCGTCTATATGAAATACTCTGGATTCCCTGCATTGTCCTTCTAAATTGGGATACGTTTCTACGGAAACGAAAGGATTTTCTTTGGGGTTCCGAGTATCTCTTTTCCGATGCATTATTCCTCCTTCTCTGCATCCCTCGCTCCCTCTCATTGACGAATTAACACACAATTTGCGTCCATATGAAATACTCTGGATTCCCTGCTTGTCCTTCAAAATCGAGATACGTTTCTACGGAAACGATAGGATTTTCTTTGGGGTTCCGAGTATCTCTTTTCCGATGCATTATTCCTCCTTTACTGCATCCCTCGCTCCCTCACATTGACGAATTAACACACAATTTGCGTCCATATGAAATACTCTGGATTCCCAGCATTGTCCTTCTAAATCGAGATACGTTTCTATGGAAACGATAGGATTTTCTTTGGGGTTCCGAGTATCTCTTTTCCGATGCACTATTCCTCCTTTACTGCAACCCTCGCTCCCTCACATTGACGAATTGACACACAATTAGCGTCCATACGAAATACTCAGGATTCCCTGCATTGTCCTTCTAAATCGAGATACGTTTCTACGGAAACGGTAGGATTTTCTTTGGGGCTCCGAATATCTCTTTTCCGATGCATTATTCCCCCTTTACTGCATCCCTCGCTCGCTCACATTGCCGAATTAACATACAATTTGCGTCCATATGAAATACTCTGCGATCCCCGCATTATCTTTCTAAAACGAGATACGTTTCTACAGAAACGATAGGATTTGCTTTTAAGAGTCGAGTATCTCTTTTCCGATGCATTATTCCTCCTTTACTGCATCCCTCGCTCCCTCACATTGACGAATTAACACACAATTTGCGTCCATATGAAATACTCTGGATTCCCTGCATTGTCCTTCTAAATCGAGATACGTCTCTACGGAAACGATAGGATTTTCTTTGGGGTTCCGAATATCTCTTTTCCGATGCATTATTCCTCCTTTACTGCATCCCTCGCTCCCTCACATTGACGAATTAACACACAATTTGCGTCCATATGAAATACTCTGGATTCCCTGCATTGTCCTTCTAAATCGAGATACGTTTCTACGGAAAAGATAGGATTTTCTTTGGGGTTAAGAGTATCTCTTTTCCGATGCATTATTCCTCCTTTACTGCATCCCTCGCTCCCTCACATTGACGAATGAACTCACAATTTGCGTCCATATGAAATACTCTGGACTCCCTGCATTGTCCTTCTAAATCGAGATACGTTTCTACGGAAACGATAGGATTTTCTTTGGGGTTCCGAGTATCTCTTTTCCGAAGCATTATTCCTCCTTTACTGCATCCCTCGCTCCCTCACATTGACGAATTAACACACAATTTGCGTCCATATGAAATACTCTGGATTCCCTGCATTGTCCTTCTAAATCGAGATACGTTTGTACGGAAACGATAGGATTTTCTTTGGGGTTCCGAGTATCTCTTTTCCGATGCATTATTCCTCCATTACTGCATCCCTCGCTCCCTCACATTGACGAATTAACACACAATTTGCGTCCATATGAAATACTCTGGATTCCCTGCATTGTCCTTCTAAATCGAGATACGTTTCTTCGGAAACGATATGATTTTCTTTGGGGTTCCGAGTATCTCTTTTCCGATGCATTATTCCCCATTTACTGCACCCCTCGCTCCCTCATATTGACGAATTAACACACAATTTGTGTCCATATGTAATACTCTGGATTCCCTGCATTGTCCTTCTAAATCGAGATACGTTTCTGCGGAAAAGATAGGATTTTCTTTGGGGTTAAGAGTATCTCTTTTCCGATGCATTATTCCTCCTTTACTGCATCCCTCGATCCCTCACATTGACGAATAAACTCACAATTTGCGTCCATATGAAATACTCTGGATTCCCTCATTGTCCTTCTAAATCGAGATACGTTTCTATGGAAACGATAGGATTTCCTTTGGGGTTCCGAGTATCTCTTTTCCGATGCATTATTCTTCTTTTACTGCATCCATTGCTCCCTCACATTGACGTATTAATATAAATTTGCGTCTATATGAAATACTCTGGATTCCCTGCATTGTCCTTCTAAATCGAGATACGTTTCTACGGAAACGATAGGATTTTCTTTGGGGTTCCGAGTATCTCATTTCCGATGCATTATTCCTCCTTCACTGCATCCCTCGCTCCCTCACATTGACGAATTAACACACAATTTGCGTCCATATGAAATACTCTGGTTTCCCTGCATTGTCCTTCTAAATCGAGATACGTTTCTACGGAAAAGATAGGATTTTCTTTGGGGTTAAGAGTATCTCTTTTCCGATGCATTATTCCTCCTTTACTGCATCCCTCGCTCCCTCACATTGACGAATTAACTCACAATTTGCGTCCATATGAAATACTCTGGATTCCCTGCATTGTCCTTCTAAATCGTGATACGTTTCTACGGAAACGATAGGATTTTCTTTGGGGTTCCGAGTATCTCTTTTCCGTTGCATTATTCCTCCATTACTGCATCCCTCGCTCCCTCACATTGGCGAATTAACACACAATTTGCGTCCATATGAAATAATCTGGATTCCCTGCATTGTCCTTCTACATCGAGATACGTTTCTACTGAAAAGATAGGTTTTCTTTGGGGTAAGAGTATCTCTTTTCCGAACATTATTCCTCCTTTACTGCATCCCTCGCTCCCTCACATTGACGAATTAACACACAATTTGCGTCCATATGAAATACTCTAGATTCCCTGCATTGTCCTTCTAAATCGAGATACATTACTACGGAAACGATAGGATTTTCTTTCGGGTTCCGAGTATCTCTTTTCCGATGCATTATTCCTCCTTTACTCCATCCCTCGCTCCCTCACATTGACGAATTAACACACAATTTTCGTCCATATGAAATACTCAGGATTCCCTGCATTGTCCTTCAAAATCGAGACACCTTTCTATGGAAACGATAGGATTTTCTTTAGGGTTCCGAGTATCTCTTTTCCGATGCATTATTCCTCCTTTACTGCATCCCTCGCTCCCTCACATTGACGAATTAACACACAATTTGCGTCCATACGAAATACTCTGGATTCCCTGCATTGTCCTTTTAAATCGAGATACGTTTCTTCGGAAACGATAGGATTTTTTTTGGGGTTCCGAGTATCTCTTTTCCGATGCATTATTCCTCTTTTACTGCATCCCTCGCTCCCTGACATTGACGAATTAACACACAATTTGCGTCCATATGAAATACTCTGGGTTCCCTGCATAATCTTTCTAAATCGAGATACGTCTCTACGGAAACGATAGGATTTGCTTTGGGAGTCAAGTATCTCTTTTCCGATGCGATATTCCTCCTTTACTGCTTCCCTCGCTCCCTCACATTGACGAATTAACACACAATTTGCGTCCACATGAAATACTCTGGATTTCCTGCATTGTCCTTCTAAATCGAGATTCGTTTCTACGGAAACGATAGGATTTTCTTTGGGGTTCCGAGTATCTCTTTTCCGATGCATTATTCCTCCTTTACTGCATCCCTCGCTCCCTCACATTGACGAATTAACACACAATTTGCGTCCATATGAATACTCTGGATTCCCTGCATTGTCCTTCTAAATCGAGATACGTTTCTACGGAAAAGATAGGATTTTCTTTGGGGTTAAGAGTATCTCTTTTCCGATGCATTATTCCTCCTTTACTGCATCCCTCGTTCCCTCACATTGACGAATTAACTCACAATTTGCGTCCATATGAAATACTCTGGATTCCCTGCATTGTCCTTCTAAATCGAGATACGTTTCTACGGAAAGGATAGGATTTTCTTTGGGGTTCCGGGTATCTCTTTTCCGATGCATTATTCCTCCTTTACTGCATCCCTCGCTCCCTCACATTGGCAAATTAACACACAATTTGCGTCCATATGAAATACTCCTGATTCCCTGCATTGTCCTTCTAAATCGAGATACGTTTCTAGTGAAAAGATAGGATTTTCTTTGGGGATAAGAGTATCTCTTTTCCGATGCATTATTCCTCCTTTACTGCATTCTTCGCTCCCTCACATTGACGGATTAACACACAATTTGCGTCCATATGAAATACTCTGGATTCCCTGCATTGTCCTTCTAAATCGAGATACGTTTCTACGGAAACGATAGGATTTTCTTTGGGGTTCCGAGTATCTCTTTTCCGATGCGTTATTCCTCCTTTCCTGCATCCCTCGCTCCCTCACATTGACGAATTAACACACAATTTGTGTCCATATAAGTTACTCTGGATTCCCTGCATTGTCCTTCTAAATCGAGATACGTTTCTACGGAAACGATAGGGTTTTTTTTTGGGGTTCCGAGTATATCTTTTCCGATGCATTATTCCTCCTTTACTGCATCCCTCGCTCCCTCACATTGCCGAATTAACACACAATTTGCGTCCATATGAAATACTCTGGGTTCCCTGCATTATCTTTCAAAAACGAGATACGTTTCTACCGAAACGATATGATTTTCTTTTGGGAGTCGAGTATCTCTTTTCCGATGAATTTTTCCTCCTTTACTGCATCCCTCGCTCCCTCACATTGACGAATTAACACACAATTTGCGTCCATATAAGTTACTCTGGATTTCCTGCATTGTCCTTCTAAATCGAGATTCGTTTCTTCGGAAACGATAGGATTTTCTTTGGGGTTCCGAGTATCTCATTTCCGATGCATTATTCCTCCTTTACTGCATGCCTCGCTCTCTCACATTGACGAATTAACACACAATTTGCGTCTATATGAAATGCTCTGGATTCCCTGCATTGTCCTTCTAAATCGAGATACGTTTCTACGGAAACGATAGGATTTTCTTTGGGGTTCCGAGTATCTCTTTTCCGATGCATTATTCCTCCTTTACTGCATCCCTCGCTCCCTCACATTGACGAATTAACACACAATTTGCGTCCATATGAAATACTCTGGGTTCCCTGCATTATCTTTCTAAAACGAGATACGTTTCTACGGGAACGATAGGATTTTCTTTGGGGTTCCGAGAACCTCTTTTCCGATGCATTATTCCTCCTTTACTGCATCCCTCGCTCCCTCACATTGACGAATTAACACACAATTTGCGTCCATATGAAATACTCTGGATTCCCTGCATTGTCCTTCTAAATCGAGATACGGTTCTACGGAAACGATAGGATTTTCTTTGGGGTTCCGAGTATCTCTTTTCCGATGCATTATTCCTCCTTTACTGCATCCCTCGCTCCCTCACATTGGCAAATTAACACACAATTTGCGTCCATATGAAATAATCTGGATTCCCTGCATTGTCCTTCTAAATCGAGATACGTTTCTCCTGAAATATAGGATTTTCTTTGGGGATAAGAGTATCTCTTTTCCGATGCATTATTCCTCCTTTACTGCATCCCTCGCTCCCTAACATTGACGAATTAACTCACAATTTGCGTCCATATGAAATACTCCGGATTCCTTGCATTGTCCTTCTAAATCGATATACGTTTCTACGGAAACAATAGGATTTTCTTTTGGGAGTCGAGTTTCTCTTTTCCGATGGATTATTCCTCCTTTACTGCATCCCTCGCTCCCTCACATTGACGTATTAACACACAATTTGCGTCCATATGAAATACTCTGGATTCCCTGCATTGTCCTTCTAAATCGAGATACGGTTCTACGGAAACGATAGGATTTTCTTTGGGGTTCCGAGTATCTCTTTTCCGATGCGTTATTCCTCCTTTCCTGCATCCCTCGCTCCCTCACATTGACGAATTAACACACAATTTGCGTCCATATAAGTTACTCTGGATTCCCTGCATTGTCCTTCTAAATCGAGATACGTTTCTACGGAAACGATAGGGTTTTTTTTGGGGTTCCGAGTATATCTTTTCCGATGCATTATTCCTCCTTTACTGCATCCCTCGCTCCCTCACATTGCCGAATTAACACACAATTTGCGTCCATATGAAATACTCTGGGTTCCCTGCATTATCTTTCAAAAACGAGATACGTTTCTACCGAAACGATATGATTTTCTTTTGGGAGTCGAGTATCTCTTTTCCGATGAATTATTCCTCCTTTACTGCATCCCTCGCTCCCTCACATTGACGAATTAACACACAATTTGCGTCCATATAAGTTACTCTGGATTTCCTGCATTGTCCTTCTAAATCGAGATTCGTTTCTACGGAAACGATAGGATTTTCTTTGGGGTTCCGAGTATCTCTTTTCCGATGCATTATTCCTCCTTTACTGCATCCCTCGCTCCCTCACATTGACGAATTAACACACAATTTGCGTCCATATGAAATACTCTGGGTTCCCTGCATTATCTTTCTAAAACGAGATACGTTTCTACGGGAACGATAGGATTTTCTTTGGGGTTCCGCGAACCTCTTTTCCGATGCATTATTCCTCCTTTACTGCATCCCTCGCTCCCTCACATTGACGAATTAACACACAATTTGCGTCCATATGAAATACTCTGGATTCCCTGCATTGTCCTTCTAAATCGAGATACGGTTCTACGGAAACGATAGGATTTTCTTTGGGGTTCCGAGTATCTCTTTTCCGATGCATTATTCCTCCTTTACTGCATCCCTCGCTCCCTCACATTGGCAAATTAACACACAATTTGCGTCCATATGAAATAATCTGGATTCCCTGCATTGTCCTTCTAAATCTAGATACGTTTCTCCTGAAATATAGGATTTTCTTTGGGGAAAAGAGTATCTCTTTTCCGATGCATTATTCCTCCTTTACTGCATCCCTCGCTCCCTAACATTGACGAATTAACTCACAATTTGCGTCCATATGAAATACTCCGGATTCCTTGCAATGTCCTTCTAAATCGATATACGTTTCTACGGAAACAATAGGATTTTCTTTTGGGAGTCGAGTTTCTCTTTTCCGATGGATTATTCCTCCTTTACTGCATCCCTCGCTCCCTCACATTGACGTATTAACACACAATTTGCGTCCATATGAAATACTCTGGATTCCCTGCATTGTCCTTCTAAATCGAGATACGGTTCTAAGGAAACGATAGGATTTTCTTTGGGGTTCCGAGTATCTCTTTTCCGATGCGTTATTCCTCCTTTCCTGCATCCCTCGCTCCCTCACATTGCCGAATTAACACACAATTTGCGTCCATATGAAATACTCTGGGTTCCCTGCATTATCTTTCAAAAACGAGATACGTTTCTACCGAAACGATATGATTTTCTTTTGGGAGTCGAGTATCTCTTTTCCGATGAAATATTCCTCCTTTACTGCATCCCTCGCTCCCTCACATTGACGAATTAACACACAATTTGCGTCCATATAAGTTACTCTGGATTTCCTGCATTGTCCTTCTAAATCGAGATTCGTTTCTACGGAAACGATAGGATTTTCTTTGGGGTTCCGAGTATCTCATTTCCGATGCATTATTCCTCCTTTACTGCATCCCTCGCTCTCTCACATTGACGAATTAACACACAATTTGCGTCTATATGAAATGCTCTGGATTCCCTGCATTGTCCTTCTAAATCGAGATACATTTCTACGGAAACGATAGGATTTTCTTTGGGGTTCCGAGTATCTCTTTTCCGATGCATTATTCCTCCTTTACTGCATCCCTCACTCCCTCACATTGACGAATTAACACACAATTTGCGTCCATATGAAATACTCTGGGTTCCCTGCATTATCTTTCTAAAACGAGATACGTTTCTACGGGAACGATAGGATTTTCTTTGGGTGTTCCGAGTACCTCTTTTCCGATGCATTATTCCTCCTTTACTGCATCCCTCGCTCCCTCACATTGGCGAATTAACACACAATTTGCGTCCATATGAAATACTCTGGATTCCCTGCATTGTCCTTCTAAATCGAGATACGGTTCTACGGAAACGATAGGATTTTCTTTGGGGTTCCGAGTATCTCTTTTCCGATGCATTATTCCTCCTTTACTGCATCCCTCGCTCCCTCACATTGGCAAATTAACACACAATTTGCGTCCATATGAAATAATCTGGATTCCCTGCATTGTCCTTCTAAATCGAGATACGTTTCTCCTGAAAGATAGGATTTTTTTTGGGGATAAGAGTATCTCTTTTCCGATGCATTAATCCTCCTTTACTGCATCCCTCGCTCCCTAACATTGACGAATTAACTCACAATTTGCGTCCATATGAAATACTCCGGATTCCTTGCATTGTCCTTCTAAATCGATATACGTTTCTACGGAAACGATAGGATTTTCTTTTGGGAGTCGAGTTTCTCTTTTCCGATGGATTATTCCTCCTTTACTGCATCCCTCGCTCCCTCATATTGACGTATTAACACACAATTTGCGTCCATATGAAATACTCTGGATTCCCTGAATTGTCCTTCTAAATCGAGATACGTTTCTACGGAAACGATAGGATTTTCTTTGGGGTTCCGAGTATCTCTTTTCCGATGCATTATTCCTCCTTTACAGCATCCCTCGCTCCCTCACATTGCCGAATTAACACACAATTTGCGTCCATATGAAATACTGTGGGTTCCCTGCATTATCTTTCTAAAACGAGATACGTTTCTACGGAAACGATTTGATTTTCTTTTGGGAGTCGAGTATCTCTTTTCCGAAGCATTATTTCTCCTTTACTGCATCCCTCGCTCCCTCACACTGACGAATTAACACACAATTTGCGTCCATATGAAATACTCTGGATTCCCTGCATTGTCCTTCTAAATCGAGATACGTTTGTACGGAAACGATAGGATTTTCTTTGGGGTTCCGAGTATCTCTTTTCCGATGCATTATTCCTACTTTACTGCATCCCTCGCTCCCTCACATTGACAAATTAACACACAATTTGCGTCCATATGAAATACTCTGGATTCCCTGCATTGTCCTTCAAAATCGAGATACGTTTCTACGGAAACGATAGGATTTTCTTTGGGGTTCCGAGTATCACTTTTCCGATGCATTATTCCTCCTTTACTGCATCCCTCGCTCCCTGACATTGCCGAATTAACACACAATTTGCGTCCATATGAAATACTCTGGGTTCCCTGCATTATCTTTCTGAAACGTGATTCGTTTCTACGGAAACGATAGGATTTTCTTTTGGGAGTCGAGTATCTCTTTTCCGATGCATTATTTCTCCTTTACTGCATCCCTCGCTCCCTCACATTGACGAATTAACACTCAATTTGCGTCCATATGAAATACTCTGGATTCCCTGCATTGTCCTTCTAAATCGAGATACATTGCTACGGAAACGATAGGATTTTCTTTGGGGTTTTGAGTATCTCTTTTCCGATGCATTATTCCTCCTTTACTGCATCCCTCGCTCCCTCACATTGACGAATTAACACACAATTTGCGTCCATATGAAATACTCTGGATTCCCTGCATTGTCCTTGTAAATTGAGATACGTTTCTACGGAAATGATAGGATTTTCTTTGGGGTTCCGAGTATTTTTTTTCCGATGCATTATTCCTCCTTTACTGCATCCCTCGCTCCCTCACATTGACGAATTAACACACGATTTGCGTCCATATGAAATACTCTGGATTCCCTGCATTGTCCTTCTAAATCGAGATACGTTTCTACGGAAACGATAGGATTTTCTTTGGGGTTCGAGTATCTGTTTTCCGATGCATTATTCCTCCTTTACTGCATCCCTCGCTCCCTCACATTGACGAATTAACACACAACTTGCGTCCATATGAAATACTCTGGATTCCCTGCATTGTCCTTCTAAATCGAGATACGTTTCTACGGATATGATAGGATTTTCTTTGGGGTTCCGAGTATCTCTTTTCCGATGCATTATTCCTCCTTTACTGCATCCCTCGCTCCCTCACATTGACGAATTAACACACAATTTGCGTCCATATGAAATACTCTGGATTCCCTGCATTGTCATTCTAAATCGAGATACGTTTCTACGGAAACGATAGGATTTTCTTTGGGGTTCCGACAATCTCTTTTCCGATGCATTATTCCTCCTTTACTGCATCCCTCGCTCCCTAACATTGCCGAATTAACACACAATTTGCGTCCATATGAAATACTCTGGGTTCACTGCATTATCCTTCTAACACGAGATACGTTTCAACGGAAACGATAGGATGTTCTTTTGGGAGTCGAGTATCTCTTTTCCGATGCATTATTCCTCCTTTACTGCATTCCTCGCTCCCTCACATTGACGGATTAACACACAGTTTGCGTCCATATGAAATACTCTGGATTCCCTGCATTGTCCTTCTAAATCGAGATACGTTTCTACGGAAACGATAGGATTTTCTTTGGGGTTCCGAGTATCTCTTTTCCGATGCATTATTTCTCCTTTACTGCATCCCTCGCTCCCCCACATTGACGAATTAACACTCAATTTGCGTCCATATGAAATACTCCTGATTCCCTGCATTGTCCTTCTAAATCGAGAGACATTGCTACGGTAACGATAGGATTTTCTTTGTGGTTTTGAGTATCTCTTTTCCGATTATAAAATAAATAAAAATATAAAATATAGGATAAAATATTAATTATTCATTATGTATGATGGTGATTGGTTGTAATTGATATTTGCTTATCTGGAACGTGGACGTTTAATTATTCGGTATCAGACGCTTGACAATGGCTATTTGAAAAGGCAATGTTACTCGTAGTTGACCGTGAAATAAAACTGAAATAATCGGACTTCGTAATTAAATCGTTTCCAAAGACTGCTGCGGTAGGTACGGACTCATGATCTAATCTCAATATTACAATGATTTGCCAGCCATGCCAATACGTCGTACAGAGGTGATTGTCTACTAAACATAAAAAGTTACACAGTTAGTTAAATCAGATATATTCAATGAAATAGCCTTCAGTTCATAATCCTACTTACTTTTATAAATATAAATTCATTACAGAATCGAGTGCCTAGTGTGGTTGCAACTCGCAGTATTCTTCTATAACTTGAATATATGGCGGTGTGCCAGACAATAAAATAAAATACGTGCTTCTCGCACCACTTCTACCTGAGCTCCGTCTTCTCTTAATCAGACATAAGAGTAACGTAATTATTCTTTTGTCTTTATCAGCGACACAGCGCTGCAGTTGTGTGCCATAGGCTTTATTTATTAGTCACTGATTATTTATTTAATTAATATTTCGCGTTTCCGCGGAAACTCACGCTCGGTATGCAAATGTGCCTTTATATTGCCCCCTGAATTGCGAGGCGAAAGGACACACCTGCAGGCGAGCAATTCACCTAAAGGCACAAGAAAATCTAAGTTACCTACAACTATTCACATGACTTACATTACACACATTATACACATTATATACAAAATTTGAATGACGCGGGTGCGCCGTAAGGGTTCTTATGTTGGCAGATAGAGTGCGCGCACGCGCAGAAGCGTCTGTGTGACTCCGGCAGTGCTGTTATATCATACAGTTAGATCACGCGGCACAGTATTGCAGTTCGTATTGTTCGTGTGCGCGCGTATCTTAGTCGTTGCACAAAGAAAATATTCAACCAAGATTACATATGAAGACTACATTCTATGACAGGTAACTTATTTTTAATTTTACAATATTTGTTATATCACAATACAACTCAGATTGTTGAATGTTCTTAGTTACATAGTATTGTTTTGAAATACTTCAAAGAAAAATGTCCGTATGTTTCAGGTGCGTCGACCTATACACATCGTGTCGTTATTACAGTTCATATTCATCTGCTGCACAATAATTTTTTCACAGGTTAGTGTCGTCGTGATAAAGTTTTTCTTTTTTTTTTTTATCACAGTAACATCGCTGTATAACAACGTGATTAATTTATAAGCGTGTC
Source organism: Schistocerca nitens (assembly GCF_023898315.1). NCBI lineage: Eukaryota > Metazoa > Arthropoda > Insecta > Orthoptera > Acrididae > Schistocerca > Schistocerca nitens. Next base: position 1,129,318,987 of record NC_064615.1, read on the forward strand.
CATTTCCATTTCCATTATAGTCATTGTGATGCAGTTCGTTGTGACAAAAAAGCATTGTTTATTACAGATCTGACGTGACCCGTTAGTAATTGGTCCACGTGCAGTTCGTTTTTTACATTCCGTGGAAGCTTGGTTGCAGAACCTCGGACGGCACATAGCTGGCGTCGATCCTTGGACAGTCCAGGTAAGAGTGTCCGTCACATTTCGAGAACATTTCATTCCCTGAAGTTCCAGCCAAAATTCTTCCACCCGTTGTGTTGTTTTCTGGACAGGCACTTTGTGTCCGTTTAATCCAGTTAACATCTTGAAGTTAGGTACTGTAGTATTGTCACTAGACGATGCACGAATTATGCACTTCACATTTTCAGTTTTTTGCTGAATATAGCACACCTAAATGTTCGTAGTTATTAATCCAAGAAATGGTTCATCGCGTTTACATAGGTACGATGCATAATGAATGTCATTAACAGTTTCTTTCACATAGGTTTCTGCGTAGTTGCAGAGTTAGTAATGTTCATTAATGTCCGTGAACAATGGTTCACTATGCAATGTCTTTTTGGCACTCGTTTTGTTCAAATTTTTTACATAGTAACAGTTACATTATACATAATTGAAAGAGAAAAAAAATATAAGTAATCATACATACACACGTCACATATTCTCTTAGCATAAACATAATACAGTTGCACATAAACATGTTTACATCATTATTACATAGCTATGGGTTATTACATTGTGTCACATTTGATTACATGAATTGCAGATATTTACGTCCTCTTTATCAGTTTTGCTGGGATTTTATCGATGTTTATTTTGTGATGTCATCTGAAATTAAGATAGGTTAGACACACCATTCATTACATACGTAGGCAAGACCAGGCATTTTCACTACTCAATAAATATTCAAAATAGTAAGAGAGAAAATGTTTGATTCCTCGCGTTTTGTGCGTGTGTGTATAGTGTCTGTGTGGCCTTGACTACTGATAGATGCTTTTCGTGTTGAGAGATGTGCGTCTAATCTATTTCTCAAAGTAAAAGATCGCTTCACAGATGACGTCTGTCGGTTCGTCAGGTGTCATACCAAGTCAGTGATACCTACAGTCACAAATGTTCCGTGAAAAATTAATATATCATTCACTGCTACGTAAACATAAATTTTATTTTAATATTCCGTCTTCCAGGTGGTGGCGCGCGCTGAAAGATGAGTTCTTCTGCCTTCAACTGCGTCACTGGAAGCGCTGAAATGAAAATTTCTATACTACTTATTATCTGTGTTGTAGCAACAGAGTTTTTGGAGTTGCTTAGCAATGTTTTGATGGATATGACTATGACATTATTGCGCATGAAATGCTCTAAGATCTCGGTGTGCGTATAGCCCAATAATTTTGTTAGTTCTACGATGTTGTAAAAAATATGCACCAGCATGCGGTATGTTAACAATTATATAAGGTCCTTCATATAGCAGACGCCACTTAGCGTTGCGTCGTTTGAGTGCTACAGATTTATGATGAGTACGAAGTAGTACAAGCATTCCTACCTCGAATTTTTGTTTTCTTTTTATTATGTTTCTGTGATGTTTGTTTCGTATCTGCACGTGATGTGTCAGCGTAGTCAAAACTTCTTTTATTTTCTGTTCAGGTGTGATTTCCTTGTCTGACAACCTAGGTAATGGTTCTATCCACTGATCGTTCTGTTTGCAATTGAACATGATCTCGTTAAGTGTGTAATTTGTATCGTAAATATTTAAGTTATTGTGTACGTCTTCGAAAAGACTTAGATTGAACACCCAATTAGTATGTTTTGATGAAATATAGGTCCTCATGAATCGGTTTAGTTCTCGGAAAAGTCTCTCAGTCGCGTTACATTGTGGACTGAACTTTGAAATAAATATACTTTTAATGTTATTGTCCTTCAAGAAATTTCTCCATTTGTACCCAGAGTAGTATGCTGCATTATCTGACAGAATTGCTTTTGGTTTTCCCACGTGCGTCAGGTAATCACTTGAGAATCTTCGTATTATAGCACTTGCAGTGGCGGATTTTAAAGCATAAAGTTTTACATGTTTAGAAAATATATCGTAAAAGGCCAAGATATATTTGACGCCTCCAGAGCTTGCTGGATGCGGTCCACTGATGTCAGTACACAGAATTTCCAGGGGTTTACTGGGTAAAATAGAATGTAAATCTGTCTTTGTGGATAAATTCTGAGGTTTTGATTTTTGACATATGACACATGTTTTCAGTTCCCTGTAAATTTTTCTTCTCATATTGCTAAAATAACAGTATGTTCTGAGCTTTGCTAAACACTTCTTCGTTCCATAATGACCCCAAACTAAGTGTGTGTGCCAAATTAGATTACGTTCAGACTCCTTGGGAATGCATACACTCCAGTTAGTAGCATTAGGATGTCGGCGATAAAATAACACATCATTGTGTAACTTGTAATACTTAGTCAAAGGATGATTGTGTTTTTCTACCAGTAATGTTATTATCTTATACCAGTGAGGATCAGATTTTTGTAATTTAGCCATGTTTCTGCACATATCAATATAATATTGGTGATACTGCTTGTCCTGCATTAAGAGAATCCTGTAGTCATTTATATTTTCTAAGTCACTGTTGGTTTCATTCATACCTTGTGGAAGTCTAGACAAAGCGTCGGCAATGGTGTTGTCCCTACCTCTTATGTACTTAATTTCAAAAGAGTAGTTCTGAAGTGTAACTGCCCATCGTGATAGTCTAGGATGTACAAGTTTACAAGTTAACAAAAATGTCAGGGCCTGGTGGTCGGTATAAATTACTGTATGTTTTCCAAATAAATAATAATTGAATTTCTTGAATGCCCATACTATGGAAAGTGTTTCTAACTCAGTAGTGGAGTATGTACGCTCACATTCATATAGAGTACGACTCGCAAACCCAATAATTCTTATCTGTTCCTTTTCTTTATTCTTTACAACTTGAAATAAGCAACATCCCAAACCAGTACGTGAAGCGTCACAAGTCATACAAAAATCTAAATTGAAATCTGGATGGCTCAATAAGTTTGCATTCAATAAAGCATGTTTAATTGTATTAAAGTCATTCTGGCACTGTTCCGACCAGATCCAAACTTGATTCTTTCTGAGTAGATTTAGCAGATGTTTACTGTTCAAAAGTGGTTGTGGCAAAAAACGTCTGAAAAATGAACATAGCCCAAGGAATGATTTTAACTGCTTTTTAGTTCGAGGACTAGGAAAGTTTCTGATAGCATCTAATTTACTGGGATCAGGACGTATGCCCTGTGAATTAATGATATGTCCTAAATATTTTATCTCACTGCAACCAAACTTTGATTTTCTAAGATTGGCTGTGACTCCAGCTTGTGCAAATTTTTCTAAAATTCTTTGAAGTGTGTCAACGTGTTCATTCCAAGACTGTGTGGCTATCAGTATATCATCAACATAGTATGTGACTGTCTCAACTAAATCATCGCCAAGCACGGTATCCAGGGCTGTAATGAATACCCCAGAACTGACATTCAGTCCGAAAGGTACAACACAAAACTGATAGGTTCGGCCCCCGAACATAAATGCAGTATATTTCCGAGAATCAGGAGTGATACCCACCTGCCAAAATGAATTAGCGAGATCTATTGTGGAAAAATACTTTGCATCTAGAAATTTCTGTAATTGCTCTTCTAAATTTTCGGGTTTTGTGTGAACTGGTAAAATTATTTCATTAATTGCTCGTGCGTCTAACACTAACCTGATGCTTCCATTTGATTTTTTGACAACAAGTAGAGGACTACAGTAAGGTGAGGTGGATGGTTCAATGACCTTCCAGTCTAACATCTGTTTTAATTCTTCCCACACAGCAGGTCGTTGAGATAACGGTAAGTTATATGTCTTGTGGTAGAAGATCTTGTGAGGCTTAACTTCAATCTTGTACGCATACGTGTTGATAACACCTATTCGTTTGGCAAAAACTTGTAAATATTTGGATAACACTTCCTGTAGTTTTATACGTTCATGTGCACTGAGAGCTGTAGCTTCATTTATCTTATGATCAAGCAATGTTTTCAAGTCCATTAGCTCTGTGTCAAATGAGTGTGTGTGCGTGTCTTGAATGTCATTGTCAAGTACTAACTGAACCTTGTACCCTGTACAGTGTTTGTCATGCTTTAGAGTTCTCCTGTCCAAATCAATAATAATTACACTGCCTTTATCATTTAAAATACATTTACCTTTGGAGAAGTCTATAATGCAGTCCTTCTCGCTCATAATATCTATTCCTAATATGCAATTTGTCACAAGGTTTAGTACAACCAGGAATGGCCATTGTACGGTTCCATTACCTATTTTAATGTTTATAAAAACTTGCTTCGTAACCCTACATGACTTATTGCCTAGTGCAGTAGTTATTTTACAGTTTTGGGCAGGAAACTCAGGCACAGGTTCCAATTCACACATCTTTTTATAGAAATTAAAAGACAAAACGCTCACAGCTGCACCTGTATCTAGAATAATAGTAGTTGGAATCCCACCTACTACACCAGTAGTAGATGCTAAAACAATTTCATTTGTGTTTGAACGACATTGTGTACTGTCTTGTAAAAGTTCATCTGATATATTGTTATTGTGGTTGTATCTTATAAATAAAACAGGTAATTTTTGTTTAGAATTATTCGGCATATCATTATTCTGATGTTCAACTGTGGTGTCAAATAACTGATTAACATTGAAGTCGCCCCCCAAGAATTCCTCAGCCACGACCTGGGGCATAGAAGTGACTGTTTCTAGTTTGTTGGATTAGCATTTGTACTAGGTACTGACACAGATTGAGGTTGTGTGTCAGGTGTCATTTCTATTATATTCACATTCGGATATTGCCTATTGTGATCTCCAAACTTTTGCGGTTGTTGTTGCTGTTGCGCATTATAACTTACCTGTCGGTCATAAGGTACGCTCCAATTTTGTCCTGGTGGCTGCTGTGGTAAAGCAGTGTTTGAATGAAAATACTGATCGTTACGAGTCCAGCCTTGACGCTGTCTTGGCTCGTAGTTATTATTATTTCTATTTCTGTTTGTGTTTTTGTTGTTGCCTATGTATCCGTTGTTACCGTTGTAGTTGTTACCGCGGTGCCTTTTGTATGGATTGCCGCATGAAGTGTTATTACTGTTGTAACTATTGTTTGTATTGGAATACGCGTGTTGATTTTGATTTCTGTATTGAGACGGCATGTGAGTTTGCTGTTTTTGCTGTACCGCGTATCCAACTCTGGGCGTGCCAGAATTGAGTTGGCAAGCCTGCATGTTTTGCATTCCACTAGTGTAAACATTGTGGCTGCTGTTTTGCCGCGCGAAGCGCTGACCTTCAAGTAACATGTCAACCGAATCTAAAGCTGTTAAAAAATAATCTGAATCATCATCCGGGATATGTGAGAGTTTTTCTTTAATGTTGAAAGGCAATTTGGCCTTCATCGCACGGAGTATATCGCGTGTTGCGACTGGTTCGTCTAAAAAGTGTCCCATGTTCAAGTATTTTTCAAAATATCTGCGTAAGTTGCCATTTTTACTGTTAAAAGTTTCAGGTTCTAGAATTTGTCTTCTGAGTCGCTCCTGAACGGATTGCGACCAGAATTTGTTCAGAAAAGCACGCTCAAACTCACTGTACGTGGTACATACGTCAGCTTGACTGTATGCCCAGACAGCTTGTAACGCTACCGCCCCTTACGGACGTACGTTAGCTGTATAAAGCCTGTACTGTAAAAAGTTCACGGGCTTCACCTTATAAACAAGGATTTTAGTACATAAATTGACCGCGTGTACCTAATAGAAGCAAGATCGGACTTGTAATCAGTAAATAACTACAGTGATGCGTCAAGCATATGTGAAGCACAATCGCTCGTTCGCATGGATCAGAAGTATACACAGTAGATGCTACCTATAATTAATAATTCGGTCGCCAGCCTACTTAGGCAATGAGTGAGCTTTTCCTTGTACAAGTTGTTACCTGTACAAACATAGTCACGCGTAGTAATGATGCGTTATATGGCAAAGTTTGGGCCCGGAAAAATCGACTGAACTAAAGCTTTCTATCTTGGTACTAATTTGGATGAGACAAATTCACACAACACCACACATCAATGATTACTACAAATTGCATTTTTGTATATTGATCAGACTGAAATCGGGCATAGATTTCCCTAGAATAAGCAGTTTTGAAAGCACACATACAATGTCACTATTGAAATTGGAAAACAACACTAATACACTTAGGATTAACATAGAATTTAGCTTTACTGCTCAAATCTGATCCACATTTCAAGGTTTGAAAGAATGGACAAGAGAAGAGGGGGGGGGCCCTGAAACTGTTATGGTCGTTATACTGAAACTGTTAATTACTAAAAGTCAAATTAACACTCAAATTTCTCAATCAATGGATAACCAATCTTTTGATTTACTTCTGAATAATTTAACTGTCATTAGTTCTGTCTCAAGTTAATTAAATAGCATCGATAACTCAATTCAAAAGACTATCTTTCAGTTTATTTATACTTCTACCAACATTTGCAATAGTTCACAGAACTATTGCATTTCTTTATAGCAAAAGTTTGATTGCTGATAATTCTCATTTGCACTAATTATAAACTTTCAGTTCAGGATACTCGGGTTGCACAATACGAGGTAAGGATCCTGTCTAGGTCAGTGATCAGGATAAGTCATGGCTAAAGCAATTCTGGTAAAATTCACGTTATTATTACACAATTAGAAACAGTTTCGACACTGGTCCACACATTTACACTTCTAAAGATGAAATAAAGGTTTGACCTGTGCAAGTCGGTGCGGCGGTTGGCGGGCAGCGAGGTTACGGGCAGCACGGCACACATACAAGCGCGGCTAAGGCTCACGCTACATAGGCACTTTCCATCTTCTTAGCGTCGTAATCTTTCCAATTTTGTGCCTCAGATTATAGCCATGCCAAGTAGTCGTCGGAATCGATGTACCCGAGGCTCAATGTAATCCACTTTTCCTAGGTAGCCTCCTCGGTACAGTACTTGTTCCTCGGATCAATTTACCACTCCGACTCTTACTGACTCTCGCCTCCGACTGACTGACTGTGCCCGTTGCGCCGAACCGCGCCCAGTGTGCGTTTTCCCGCGCTCGCCTGCCTCCACCTTTTCCCGCTCCCCTACAGGTAGGGTATTCACCACAGGTTTTCTATTACACATATTCTAATGCATTACCTACGTATGGACCAAGTGTTTAAATTACAATTTCCACATTTTACAATATTTTTAACATTAAGTACACTTTCTTTTGATTATCACATTCTCTGAAATCTAACATAAACAATAATATTCATTACAAAAGTTACTCGCAGTTTCTTTAACATCACTATACGAGCCGAAAAAGAAGTTCAAAACCCTGCCAACATTAACTTATCTATTTTCATAAAGGAAAAAATTATTATAGATACAGTTGTCGTTACAAGCTGCATCGCCTTGGATGTAACCGACAATATATGAAATCTTTTTCCGGTCACTCCAAGTGCGTGGAAATGCGTTACTAAAAGATTTAAGAAAAATTACCGGATGAATGGTTCGTTTTTCTGGGATAAAAATCTGAAATTGCCTGTGTTTCATTAAGCTTTCTTCTTCCTTCGCATTGTGATATAGATTTATTCCACTGTAATTACTGCTATGTTCAGCTGGCGAGTAATTACGATAATGTTGCTGTGGTTTACCATGATAATAGCTTGTGTTTGTGTTTGCACATCGTGGTATGTGTTGTAGTCGTAGTGTGTTTTGTTCTTGTGTGTTTGTCGTGTGCGGTATGTGTGTGTCATACTCGAATGTATATTGGTTCCTGAACTGTACATTTAGACTGATATTTTCGTTACATTCAGACTGTGGTCGATCGGTGAATTGTCTGATGGGTGCAGTGACGGATTGTACTGCATCACTGATCAGCTGTTTGTTATTAGTAATGTATTCCGCTACGGAGTCGTGCACAATTGTTGGTAAATTTTCACGTAGGCATCTATCAAAATGTTTGTCTTTGTTCACTACCCAATGATGAAATTCTTTATTAATGTTTTGTAAATGAGCTGTGGCATCAGATTGTAAGATGTCAGTCAGGTGTTGTTCAACATTGTCAAATTTATTCTGTACGTCAGTAATTCGTTTTTCAAGGTTGTCGTGTACTGAAGGATATGTTTGAATTTGTTCAGTAAGAACTTCACACGTGACATTAAGATTTTTTACTTGTGTCTGTAAAAGTGCAACGTCAGTTGTAGTCTTTTCTTGTGTCGTATTAAGCTGGGAAAATTTAGTACTGATTTCAGTCATCTGTTTGGTCAGTGTGGCGTCTATAAGTTCCACACGTTTACATAAAGTGTCATTACTTGTCTTGAGTGCTATGAGGTCAGATTTAATTTCGTCATTTTGTGTCTTTAACTGTGTCTTTAAGGTTGCCATGTTTTCCGCATTCTGTTTCATTAGCATTTGTAACATGTCGGCAATGTTTACCGTTTGCAAGGTCTGTGCCCCCGCCGCGTCATTAGACGTGACGTCATGCATTAACATGGGCTCTGACTGAGACTTTGAAATTTTTGTGGTGGACGGCCTATTGTCAAAATTTCCGTCAACACTTGCGTCAATGTTTGATAAATCGTCACTACAGGTTGCTGTCGTAAAGTCATTTTCTAACATTTGTCTCTCGTCCGAGTCGGATTGTGTCTGAATAGTACGTCTTTGCTGTTCCATTTTTGCGTATTGATTTCTAGTTATTACCATGCCACACGTGATTTATGTTTCAAGAAAATATTCGACACTGATTTTAAAATGAAATGCAGTTGAGCATGAATCGCTCGTAGCAACAATGGCTGTCCGTTAATTTAAAAATATAAACTGAATTTGAGATTATTGGTAATGGCTGCTGGCCATGTTACACCATATCGTACAGAAGTCGGCCATATTGTACACTCGTGTATTGGTATTGTTGGATACGTTATTGTTTAGGGAAAAGTACTAAGAATGAAATTTGTTACTGAAAACTGTTATGCGTGAAAAAACACTACAGAATTTACTGAAGAGCTAATACACTGAATTATACGTCTGGTCAAGCCTGCTAATGCAAAGATGCTGTGTCCTACCTTATTTTGCTGGAAGCTTCATTGCGTCTTCCGGCAAAACTTTAGAATTGGAAAATATCTTCAGATTTTCATTATCTCTCATACATTCACGTCCAGGTCCAGAAAGTTGATTTTTGACATGAAACAAAAACAACAATGTAACAAATGACAAAATAACAAGTCCGACACGCAGTCGCCAATATAAAATAAATAAAAATATAAAATATAGGATAAAATATTAATTATTCATTATGTATGATGGTGATTGGTTGTAATTGATATTTGCTTATCTGGAACGTGGACGTTTAATTATTCGGTATCAGACGCTTGACAATGGCTATTTGGAAAAGGCAATGTTACTCGTAGTTGACCGTGAAATAAAACTGAAATAATCGGACTTCGTAATTAAATCGTTTCCAAAGACTGCTGCGGTAGGTACGGACTCATGATCTAATCTCAATATTACAATGATTTCCCAGCCATGCCAATACGTCGTACAGAGGTGATTGTCTACTAAACATAAAAGTTACACAGTTAGTTAAATCAGATATATTCAATGAAATAGCCTTCAGTTCAAAATCCTACTTACTTTTATAAATATAAATTCATTACAGAATCGAGTGCCTAGTGTGGTTGCAACTCGCAGTATTCTTCTATAACATGAAAATATGGCGGTGTGCCAGACAATAAAATAAAATACGTGCTTCTCGCACCACTTCTACCTGAGCTCCGTCTTCTCTTAATCAGACATAAGAGTAACGTAATTATTCTTTTGTCTTTATCAGCGACACAGCGCTGCAGTTGTGTGCCATAGGCTTTATTTATTAGTCACTGATTATTTATTTAATTAATATTTCGCGTTTCCGCGGAAACTCACGCTCGGTATGCAAATGTGCCTTTATACGATGCATTATTCCTCCTTTACTGCATCCCTCGCTCCCTCACATTGACGAATTAACACACAATTTTCGTCCATATGAAATACTCCGGATTCCCTGCATTGTCCTTCTAAATCGAGATACGTTTCTACGGAAACGATAGGATTTTCTTTGGGGTTCCAAGTATTTTTTTTTCCGATGCATTATTCCTCCTTTACTGCATCCCTCGCTCCCTCACATTGACGAATTAACACACGATTTGCGTCCATATGAAATACTCTGGATTCCCTGCATTGTCCTTCTAAATCGAGATACGTTTCTACGGAAACGATAGGATTTTCTTTGGGGTTCGAGTCTCTGTTTTCCGATGCATTATTCCTCCTTTACTAAATCCCTCGCTCCCTCACATTGACGAATTAACACACAATTTGCGTCCATATGAAATACTCTGGATTCCCTGCATTGTCCTTCTAAATCGAGATACGTTTCTACGGATATGATAGGATTTTATTTGGGGTTCCGAGTATCTCTTTTCCGATGCATTATTCCTCCTTTACTGCATCCCTCGCTCCCTCACATTGACGTATTAACACACAATTTGCGTCCATATGAAATACTCTGGATTCCCTGCATTGTCATTCTAAATCGAGATACGTTTTATACGGAAACGATAGGATTTTCTTTGGGGTTCCGAGTATCTCTTTTCCGATGCATTATTCCTCCTTTACTGCATCCCTCGCTCCCTAACATTGCCGAATTAACACACAATTTGCGTCCATATGAAATACTCTGGGTTCACTGCATTATCCTTCTAAAACGAGATACGTTTCAACAGAAACGATAGGATTTTCTTTTGGGAGTCGGGTATCTCTTATCCGATGCATTATTCCTCCTTTACTGCATCCCTCGCTCCCTCACATCGACGAATTAACACACAATTTGCGTCCATATGAAATACTGTGGATTCCCTGCATTGTCCTTCTAAATCGAGATACGTTTCTACGGAAACAATAGGATTTTCTTTGGGGTTCCGAGTATCTCTTTTCCGATGCATTATTCCTCCTTTACTGCATTCCTCGCTCCCTCACATTGACGAACTAACACACAATTTGCGTCCATATGAAATACTCTGGGTTCCCTGCATTATCTTTCTAAAACGAGATACGTTTCTTCGGAAACGATAGGATTTTCTTTTGGGAGTCGAGTATCTCTTTTCCGAAGCATTATTTCTCCTTTACTGCATCCCTCGCTCCCTCACATTGACGAATTAACACACAATTTGAGTCCATATGAAATACTCTGGATTCCCTGCATTGTCCTTCTAAATCGAGATACATTGCTACGGAAACGATAGGATTTGCTTTGGGGTTTTGAGTATCTCTTTTCCGATGCATTATTCCTCCTTTACTGCATCCCTCGCTCCCTCACATTGACGAATTAACACACAATTTGCGTCCATATGAAATACACTGGATTCCCTGCATTGTCCTAAATCGAGATACGTTTCTACGGAAACGATAGGATTTTCTTTGGGGTTCCGAGTATCTCTTTTCCTATGCATTATTCCTCCTTTACTGCATCCCTCGCTCCCTCACACTGAGGAATTAACACACGATTTGCGTCCATATGAAATACTCTGGATTCCCTGCTTTGTCCTTCAAAATCGAGATACGTTTCTACGGAAACGATAGGATTTTCTTTGGGGTTCAGAGTATCTCTTTTCTGATGCATTATTCCTCTTTCACTGCATCCCTCGCTCCCTCACATTGACGAATTAACACACAATTTGCGTCCATATGAAATACTCTGGATTCCCTGCATTGTCCTTCTAAATCGAAATACGTTTCTACGGAAACGATAGGATTTTCTTTGGGGTTCCGAGTATCTCTTTTCCGATGCATTTTTCCTCCTTTACTGCATCCCTCGCTCCCTCACATTGACGAATCAACACACAATTTGCGTCCATATGAAATACTCTGGGTTCCCTGCAATATCTTTCTAAAACGAGATACGTTTCTACGGAAACGATAGGATTTTCTTTTGGGAGTCGAGTATCTCTTTTCCGATGCATTATTTCTCCTTTACTGCATCCCTCGCTCCCTCACATTGACGAATTAACACTCAATTTGCGTCCATATGAAATACTCCTGATTCCCTGCATTGTCCTTCTAAATCGAGATACATTGCTACGGAAACGGTAGGATTTTCTTTGGGGTTTTGAGTATCTCTTTTCCGATGCATTATTCCTCCTTTACTGCATCCCTCGCTCCCTCACATTGACGAATTAACACACAATTTGCGTCCATATGAAATACTCTGGATTCCCTGCATTGTCCTTCTAAATCGAGATACGTTTCTACGGAAACGATAGGATTTTCTTTGGGGTTCGAGTATCTGTTTTCCGATGCATTACTCCTCCTTTACTGCATCCCTCGCTCCCTCACATTGACGAATTAACACACAATTTGCGTCCATATGAAATACTCTGGATTCCCTGCATTGTCCTTCTAAATCGAGATACGTTTCTACGGATATGATAGGATTTTCTTTGGGGTTCCTAGTATCTCTTTTCCGATGCACTATTCCTCCTTTACTGCATCCCTCGCTCCCTCACATTGACGAATTAACACTCAATTTGCGTCCATATGAAATACTCCTGATTCCCTGCATTGTCCTTCTAAATCGAGATACATTGCTACGGAAACGAATGATTCTCTTTGGGGTTTTGAGTATCTCTTTTCCGATGCATTATTCCTCCTTTACTGCATCCCTCGCTCCCTCACATTGACGAATTAACACTCAACTTGCGTCCATATGAAATACTCCTGATTCCCTGCATTGTCCTTCTAAATCGAGATACATTGCTACGGAAACGATAGGATTTTCTTTGGGGTTCCGAGTATCTCTTTTCCGATGCATTATTCCTCCTTAACTGCATCCCTCGCTCCCTAACATTGCCGAATTAACACACAATTTGCGTCCATATGAAATACTCTGGGTTCACTGCATTATCCTTCTAAAACGAGATACGTTTCAACGGAAACGATAGGATTTTCTTTTGGGAGTCGAGTATCTCGTTTCCGATGCATTATTCCTCCTTTACTGCATCCCTCGCTCCCTCACATTGACGGATTAACACACAATTTGCGTCCATATGAAATACTCTGGTTTCCCTGCATTGTCCTTCTAAATCGAGACACGTTTCTACGGAAACGATATGGTTTTCTTTGGGGTTCCAAGTATCTCTTTTCCGATGCGTTATTCCTCCTTTACTGCATCCCTCCCTCCCTCACATTGACGAATTAACACACAATTTGCGTCCATATGAAATACTCTGGATTCCCTGCATTGTCCTTCTAAATCGAGATACGTTTCTACGGAAACGACAGGATTTCCTTTGGGGTTCCGAGTATCTCTTTTCCGATGCATTATTCCTCTTTTACTGCATCTCTCGCTCCTTCACATTGACGAATTAACACACAATTTGCGTCCATATGAAATACTGTGGATTCCCTGCATTGTCCTTCTAAATCGAGATACGTTTCTACGGAAACAATAGGATTTTCTTTGGGGTTCCGAGTATCTCTTTTCCGATGCATTATTCCTCCTTTACTGCATCCCTCGCTCCCTCACATTGACGAACTAACACACAATTTGCGTCCATATGAAATACTCTGGGTTCTCTGCATTATCTTTCTTAAACGAGATACGTTCCTACGGAAACGATAGGATTTTCTTTTAGGAGTCGAGTATCTCTTTTCCGAAGCATTATTTCTCCTTTACTGCATCCCTCGCTCCCTCACATTGACGAATTAACACACAATTTGCGTCCATATGAAATACTCTGGATTCCCTGCATTGTCCTTCTAAATCGAGATACATTGCTACGGAAACGATAGGATTTTCTTTGGGGTTTTGAGTATCTCTTTTCCGATGCATTATTCCTCCTTTACTGCATCCCTCGCTCCCTCACATTGACGAATTAACTCACAATTTGCGTCCATATGAAATACTCTGGATTCCCTGCATTGTCCTAAAACGAGTTACGTTTCTACGGAAACGATAGGATTTTCTTTTGGAGTCGAGTATCTCTTTTCCGAAGCATTATTTCTCCTTTACTGCATCCCTCGCTCCCTCACATTGACGAATTAACACACAATTTGCGTCCATATGAAATACTCTGTATTCCCTGCATTGTCCTTCTAAATCGAGATACATTGCTACGGAAACGATAGGATTTTCTTTGGGGTTTTGAGTATCTCTTTTCCAATGCATTATTCATCCTTTACTGCATCCCTCAATCCCTCACATTGACGAATTAACACACAATTTGCGTCCATATGAAATACTCTGGATTCCCTGCGTTGTCCTTCTAAATCGAGATACGTTTCTACGATAACGATAGGATTTTCTTTGGGGTTCCGAGTATCTCTTTTCCGATGCATTATTCCTCCTTTACTGCATCCCTCGCTCCCTCACATTGACGAATTAACACACGATTTGCGTCCATATGAAATAATCTGGATTCCCTGCATTGTCCTTCTAAATCGAGATACGTTTCTACGGAAACGATAGGATTTTCTTTGGGGTTCCGAGTATCTCTTTTCCGATGCATTATTCCTCCTTTACTGCATCCCTCGCTCCCTCACATTGCCGATTTAACACACAATTTGCGTCCATATGAAATACTCTGGGTTCCCTGCATTATCTTTCTAAAACGAGATACGTTTCTAAGGAAACGATAGGATTTTCTTTTGGGAGTCCAGTATCTCTTTTCCGATGCATTATTTCTCCTTTACTGCATCCCTCGCTCCCTCACATTGACGAATTAACACTCAATTTGCGTCCATATGAAATACTCTGGATTCCCTGCATTGTCCTTCTAAATCGAGATACATTGCTACGGAAACGATGCGATTTTCTTTGGGGTTTTGAGTATCTCTTTCCCGATGCATTATTCCTCCTTTACTGCATCCCTCGCTCCCTCACATTGACGAATTAACACACAATTTGCGTCCATATGAAATACTGTGGATTCCCTGCATTGTCCTTTTAAATCGAGATACGTTTCTACGGAAACGATAGGATTTTCTTTGGGGTTCCGAGTATCTCTTTTCCGATGCATTATTCCTCCTTTACTGCATCCCTCGCTCCCTCACATTGACGAAATAACACACAATTTGCGTCCATATGATATACTCTGGATTCCCTGCATTGTCCTTCTAAATCGAGCTTCGTTTCTACAGAAACGATATCATTTTCTTTGGGGTTCCGAGTATCTCTTTTCCGATGCATTATTCCTTCTTTACTGCATCCCTCTCTCCCTCACATTGACGAATTAACACACAATATGCGTCCATATGAAATACTCTGGATTCCCTGCATTGTCCTTCTAAATCGAGATACGTTCCTACGGAAAGGATAGGATTTCCTTTGGGGTTCCGAGTATCTCTTTTCCGATGCATTATTCCTCCTTTACTGCATCCCTCTCTCCCTCACATTGACGAACTAACACACAATTTGCGTCCATATGAAATACTCTGGATTCCCTGCATTGTCCTTCTAAATCGAGATACGTTTCTACGGAAACGATAGGATTTTCTTTGGGGTTCCGAGTATCTCTTTTCCGATGCATTATTCCTCCTTTACTGCATCCCTCGCTCCCTCACATTGCCGAATTAACACACAATTGCGTCCGTATGAAATACTCTGGGTTCCCTGCATTATCTTTCTAAAACGAGATACGTTTCTACGGAAACGATAGGATTTTCTTTTGGGGGTCTAGTATCTCTTTTCCGATGCATTATTCCTCCTTTACTGCATCCCTCGCTCCCTCACATTGACGAATTAACACACAATTTGCGTCCATATGAAATACTCTGGATTCCCTGCATTGTCCTTCTAAATCAAGACACGTTTCTACGGAAACGATAGGATTTTGTTTGGGGTTCCGAGTATCTCTTTTCCGATGCATTATTCCTCCTTAACTGCATTCCTCGCTCCCTCACATTGACGAATTAACACACAATTTGCGTCCATATGAAATTCTCTGGATTCCCTGCATTGTCCTTCTAAATCGAGATACGTTTCTAAAGAAACGATAGGATTTTCTTTGGGGTTCCGAGTATCTCTTTTCCGATGCATTATTCCTCCTTTACTGCATCCCTCGCTCCCTCACATTGACGAATTAACACACAATTTGCGTCCATATGAGGTACTCTGGATTCCCTGCATTGTCATTCTAAATCGAGATACGTTTCTACGGAAACGATAGGATTTTCTTTGGGGTTCCGAGTATCTCTTTTCCGATGATTTATTCCTCCTTTACTGCATCCCTCGCTCCCTAACTTTGCCGAATTAACACACAATTTGCGTCCATATGAAATATTCTGGGTTCACTGCATTATCCTTCTAAAACGAGATACGTTTCAACGGAAACGATAGGATTTTCTTTTGGGAGTCGATATTCTCTTTTCCGATGCATTATTCCTCCTTTACTGCATCCCTCGCTCCCTCACATTGACGGATTAACACACAATTTGCGTCCATATGAAATACTCTGGATTCCCTGCATTGTCCTTCTAAATCGAGATACGTTTCTACAGAAACGATAGGATTTTCTTTGGGGTTCGAGTATCTCTTTCCCGATGCATTATTCCTCCTTTACTGCATCCCTCGCTCCCTCACATTGACGAATTAACACAGAATTTGCGTCCATATGAAATAATCTGGATTCCCTGCATTGTCCTTCTAAATCGAGATACGTTTCTACGGAAACGATAGGATTTTCTTTGGGGTTCTGAGTATCTCTTTTACGATGCATTATTCCTCCTTTACTGCATCCCTCGTTCCCTCACATTGACGAATTAACACACGATTTGCGTCCATATGAAATACTCTGGATTCCCTGCATTGTCCTTCTAAATCGAGATACGTTTCTACAGAAACGATAGGATTTTCTTTGGGGTTCGAGTATCTGTTTCCCAATGCATTATTCCTCCTTTACTGCATCCCTCGCTCCGTCACATTGACGAATTAACACACAATTTGCGTCCATATGAAATACTCTGGATTCCCTGCATTGTCCTTCTAAATCGAGATACGTTACTACGGATATGATAGGATTTTCTTTGGGGTTCCGAGTATCTCTTTTCCGATGCATTATTCCTCCTTTACTGCATCCCTCGCTCCCTCACATTGACGAATTAACACACAATTTGCGTGAATATGAAACACTCTGGATTCCCTGCATTGTCCTTCTAAATCGAGATACGTTTCTACGGAAACGATAGGATTTTCTTTGGGGTTCCGAGTATCTCATTTCCGATGCATTATTCCTCTTTTACTGCATCCCTCGCTCCCTAACATTGCCGAATTAACACACAATTTGATTCCATATGAAATACTCTGGGTTTACTGCATTATCCTTCTAAAACGAGATACGTTTCTACGAAAACGATAGGATTTTCTTTTGGGAGTCGAGTATCTCTTTTCTGATGCGTTATTCCTCCTTTACTGCATCCCTCGCTCCCTAACATTGACGAATTAACACTCAATTTGCGTCCATATGAAATAGTGTGGATTCCCTGCATTGTCCTTCTAAATCGAGATACGTTTCTACGGAATCGATAACATTTTCTTTGGGGTTCCGAGTATCTCTCTTCCGATGCATTATTCCTCCTTTACTGCATCCCTCGCTCCCTCACATTGACGAAATAACACACAATTTGCGTCTATATAAATACTCTGGATTCCCTGCATTGTCCTTCTAAATCGAGATTCGTTTCTACGGAAACGATATCATTTTCTTTGGGGTTCCGAGTATCTCTTTTCCGATGCATTATTCCTCCTTTACTGCATCCCTCGCTCCCTCACATTGCCGAATTAACACACAATTGCGTCAATATGAAATACTCTGGGTTCCCTGCATTATCTTTCTAAAATGAGATACGTTTCTACGGAAACGATAGGATTTTCTTTTGGGGTCTAGTATCTCTTTTCCGATGCATTATTCCTCCTTTACTGCATCCCTCGCTCCCTCACATTGACGAATTAACACACAATTTGCGTCCAAATGAAATACTCTGGATTCCCTGCATTGTCCTTCTAAATCAAGACACGTTTCTACAGAAACGATAGGATTTTCTTTGGGGTTCCGAGTATCTCTTTTCCGATGCATTATTCCTCCTTAACTGCATTCCTCGCTCCCTCACATTGACGAATTAACACACAATTTGCGTCCATATGAAATACTCTGGATTCCCTGCATTGTCCTTGTAAATAGAGATACGTTTCTAAAGAAAGGATAGGATTTTCTTTTGGGTTCCGAGTATCTCTTTTCCGATGAATTATTCCTCCTTTACTGCATCCCTCGCTCCCTCACATTGACGAATTAACACACAATTTGCGTCCATATGAAATACTCTAGATTCCCTGCATTGTCCTTCTAAATCGAGATACGTTTCTACGGAAACGAGAGGATTTTCTTTGGGGTTCCGAGTATCTCTTTTCCGATGCATTATTCCTCCTTTACTGCATCCCTCGCTCCCTCACATTGCCGAATTAACACACAATTTGCGTCCCTATGAAATACTCTGGGTTCCCTGCATTATCTTTCTAAAATAAGATACGTTTCCACGGAAACGTAAGGATTTTTTTTGGGAGTCTAGTATCTCTTTTCCGATGCATTATTCCTCCTTAACTGCATCCCTCGCTCCCTCACATTGACGAATTAACACACAATTTGCGTCCATATGAAATACTCTGGACTCCCTGCATTGTCCTTCTAAATCGAGATACGTTTCTACGGAAACGATAGGATTTTCTTTGGGGTTCCGAGTATCTCTTTTCCGATGCATTATTCCTCCTTTACTGCATTCCTCGCTCCCTCACATTGACGAAATAACACACAATTTGCGTCCATTTGAAATACTCTGGATTCCCTGCATTGCCATTCTAAATCGAGATACGTTTCTACGGAAACGATAGTATTTTCTTTGGGGTTCCGAGTATCTCTTTTCCGATGCATTATTCCTCCTTTACTGCATCCCTCGCTCCCTCACATTGACGAATTAACACACAATTTGCGTCCGTATGAAATACTGTGGATTCCCTGCATTGTCCTTCTAAATCGAGATACGTTTCTACGGAAACGATAGGATTTTCTTTGGGGTTCCGAGTATCTCTTTTCCGATGCATTATTCCTCCTTTACTGCATCCCTCGCTCCCTCACATTGCCGAATTAACAAACAATTTGCGTCCATATGAAATACTCTGGGTTCCCTGCATTATCTTTCTAAAACGAGATACGTTTCTACGGAAACGATGGGATTTTCTTTGGGGTTCCGAGTATCTCTTTTCCGATGCATTATTCCTTCTTTACTGCATCCCTCTCTTCCTCACATTGACGAATTAACACACAATTTCAGTCCATATGAAATACTCTGGATTCCCTGCATTGTCCTTCTAAATCGAGATACGTTTCTACGGAAACGACAGGATTTTCTTTGGGGTTCCGAGTATCTCTTTTCTGATGCATTATTCTTCCTTTACTGCATTCCTCGCTCCCTCACATTGACGAATTTACACATAATTTGCGTCCGTATGAAATACTCTGGATTCCCTGCATTTTCCTTCTAAATCAAGATACGTTTCTACGGAAACGATAGGATTTTCTTTGGGGTTCCGAGTATCTCTTTTCTGATGCATTATTCTTCCTTTACTGCATTCCTCGCTCCCTCACATTGACGAATTAACACACAATTTGCGTCCATATGAAATACTCTGGATTCCCTGCATTGCCCTTCTAAATCGAGATACGTTTCTACGGAAACGATAGGATTTTCTTTGGGGTTCCGAGTATCTCTTTTCCGATGCATTATTCCTCCTTTACTGCATCCCTCGCTCCCTCACATTGACGAATTAACACACAATATGCGTTCATATGAAATACTGTGGATTCCCTGCATTGTCCTTCTAAATCGAGATACGTTTCTACGGAAACGATAGGATTTTCTTTGGGGTTCCGAGTATCTCTTTTCCGATGCATTATTCCTAGTTTACTGCATCTCTCGCTCCCTCACATTGCCGAATTAACAAACAATTTGCGTCCATATGAAATACTCTGGATTCCCTGCATTGTCCTTCTAAATCGAGATACATTGCTACGGAAACGATAGGATTTTCTTTGGGGTATTGAGTATCTCTTTTCCAATGCATTATTCCTCCTTTACTGCATCCCTCGCTCCCTCACATTGACAAATTAACACACAATTTGCGTCCATATGAAATACTCTGGATTCCCTGCGTTGTCCTTCTAAATCGAGATACGTTTCTACGGAAACGATAGGATTTTCTTTGGGGTTCCGAGTATCTCTTTTCCGATGCATTATTCCTCCTTTACTGCATCCCTCGCTCCTTCACATTGACGAATTAACACACGATTTGCGTCCATATGAAATACTCTGGATTCCCTGCATTGTCCTTCTAAATCGAGATACGTTTCTACGGAAACGATAGGATTTTCTTTGGGGTTCCGAGTATCTCTTTTCCGATGCATTATTCCTCCTTTACTGCATCCCTCGCTCCCTCACATTGCCGAATTAACACACAATTTGCGTCCATATGATATACTCTGCGTTCCCTGCATTATCTTTCTAAAACGAGATACGTTTCTACGGAAACGATAGGATTTTCTTTTGGGAGTCGAGTATCTCTTTTCCGATGCATTATTTCTCCTTTACTGCATCCCTCGCTCCGTCACATTGACGAATTAACACTCAATTTGCGTCCATATGAAATACTCCTGATTCCCTTCATTGTCCTTCTAAATCGAGATACATTGCTATGGAAACGATGCGATTTTCTTTGGGGTTTTGAGTATCTCTTTCCCGATGCATTATTCCTCCTTTACTGCATCCCTCGCTCCCTCACATTGACGAATTAACACAGAATTTGCGTCCATATGAAATACTCTGGATTCCCTGCATTGTCCTTCTAAATCGAGATACGTTTCTACGGAAACGATAGGATTTTCTTTGGGGTTCCGAGTATCTCTTTTACGATGCATTATTCCTCCTTTACTGCATCCCTCGTTCCCTCACATTGACGAATTAACACACGATTTGCGTCCATATGAAATACTCTGGATTCCCTGCATTGTCCTTCTAAATCGAGATACGTTTCTACAGAAACGATAGGATTTTCTTTGGGGTTCGAGTATCTGTTTCCCAATGCATTATTCCTCCTTTACTGCATCCCTCGCTCCGTCACATTGACGAATTAACACACAATTTGCGTCCATATGAAATACTCTGGATTCCCTGCATTGTCCTTCTAAATCGAGATACGTTACTACGGATATGATAGGATTTTCTTTGGGATTCCGAGTATCTCTTTTCCGATGCATTATTCCTCCTTTACTGCATCCCTCGCTCCCTCACATTGACGAATTAACACACAATTTGCGTGAATATGAAACACTCTGGATTCCCTGCATTGTCCTTCTAAATCGAGATACGTTTCTACGGAAACGATAGGATTTTCTTTGGGGTTCCGAGTATCTCTTTTCCGATGCATTATTCCTCTTTTACTGCATCCCTCGCTCCCTAACATTGCCGAATTAACACACAATTTGATTCCATATGAAATACTCTGGGTTTACTGCATTATCCTTCTAAAACGAGATACGTTTCTACGAAAACGATAGGATTTTCTTTTGGGAGTCGAGTATCTCTTTTCCGATGCGTTATTCCTCCTTTACTGCATCCCTCGCTCCCTAACATTGACGAATTAACACTCAATTTGCGTCCATATGAAATAGTGTGGATTCCCTGCATTGTCCTTCTAAATCGAGATACGTTTCTACGGAATCGATAACATTTTCTTTGGGGTTCCGAGTATCTCTCTTCCGATGCATTATTCCTCCTTTACTGCATCCCTCGCTCCCTCACATTGACGAAATAACACACAATTTGCGTCTATATAAATACTCTGGATTCCCTGCATTGTCCTTCTAAATCGAGATAAGTTTCTACGGAAAGGATAGGATTTCCTTTGGGGTTCCGAGTATCTCTTTTCCGATGCATTATACCTCCTTTACTGCATCCCTCGCTCCCTCACATTGACGAACTAACATACAATTTGCGTCCATATGAAATACTCTGGATTCCCTGCATTGTCCTTCTAAATCGAGATACGTTTCTACGGAAACGATAGGAATTTCTTTGGGGTTCCGAGTATCTCTTTTCCGATGCATTATTCCTCCTTTACTGCATCCCTCGCTCCCTCACATTGCCGAATTAACACACAATTGCGTCCGTATGAAATACTCTGGGTTCCCTGCATTATCTTTCTAAAATGAGATACGTTTCTACGGAAACGATAGGATTTTCTTTTGGGGTCTAGTATCTCTTTTCCGATGCATTATTCCTCCTTTACTGCATCCCTCGCTCCCTCACATTGACGAATTAACACACAATTTGCGTCCAAATGAAATACTCTGGATTCCCTGCATTGTCCTTCTAAATCAAGACACGTTTCTACAGAAACGATAGGATTTTCTTTGGGGTTCCGAGTATCTCTTTTCCGATGCATTATTCCTCCTTAACTGCATTCCTCGCTCCCTCACATTGACGAATTAACACACAATTTGCGTCCATATGAAATACTCTGGACTCCCTGCATTGTCCTTCTAAATCGAGATACGTTTCTACAGAAACGATAGGATTTTCTTTGGGGTTCCGAGTATCTCTTTTCCGATGCATTATTCCTCCTTTACTGCATTCCTCGCTCCCTCACATTGACGAAATAACACACAATTTGCGTCCATATGAAATACTCTGGATTCCCTGCATTGCCATTCTAAATCGAGATACGTTTCTACGGAAACGATAGGATTTACTTTGGGGTTCCGAGTATCTCTTTTCCGATGCATTATTCCTCCTTTACTGCATCCCTCACTCCCTCACATTGACGAATTAACACACAATTTGCGTCCGTATGAAATACTGTGGATTCCCTGCATTGTCCTTCTAAATCGAGGTACGTTTCTACGGAAACGATAGGATTTTCTTTGGGGTTCCGAGTATCTCTTTTCCGATGCATTATTCCTCCTTTACTGCATCCCTCGCTCCCTCACATTGCCGAATTAACAAACAATTTGCGTCCATATGAAATACTCTGGGTTCCCTGCATTATCTTTCTAAAACGAGATACGTTTCTACGGAAACGATAGGATTTTCTTTGGGGTTCCGAGTATCTCTTTTCCGATGCATTATTCCTTCTTTACTGCATCCCTCTCTCCCTCACATTGACGAATTAACACACAATTTCAGTCCATATGAAATACTCTGGATTCCCTGCATTGTCCTTCTAAATCGAGATACGTTTCTACGGAAACGATAGGATTTTCTTTGGTGTTCAGAGTATCTCTTTTCCGATGCATTATTCCTCCTTTACTGCATCCCTCGCTCCCTCACATTGACGAATTAACACATAATTTGCGTCCGTATGAAATACTCTGGATTCCCTGCATTGTCCTTCTAAATCAAGATACATTTCTACGGAAACGATAGGATTTACTTTGGGGTTCCGAGTATCTCTTTTGTGATGCATTATTCTTCCTTTACTGCATTCCTCGCTCCCTCACATTGACGAATTTACACATAATTTGCGTCCGTATGAAATACTCTGGATTCCCTGCATTGTCCTTCTAAATCAACATACGTTTCTACGGAAACGATAGGACTTTCTTTGGGGTTCCGAGTATCTCTTTTCTGATGCATTATTCTTCCTTTACTGCATTCCTCGCTCCCTCACATTGACGAATTAACACACAATTTGCGTCCATATGAAATACTCTGGATTCCCTGCATTGCCCTTCTAAATCGAGATACGTTTCTACGGAAACGATAGGATTTTCTTTGGGGTTCCGAGTATCTCTTTTCCGATGCATTATTCCTCCTTTACTGCATCCCTCGCTCCCTCACATTGACGAATTAACACACAATTTGCGTCCATATGAAATACTGTGGATTCCCTGCATTGTCCTTCTAAATCGAGATACGTTTCTACGGAAACGATAGGATTTTCTTTGGGGTTCCGAGTATCTCTTTTCCGATGCATTATTCCTAGTTTACTGCATCCCTCGCTCCCTCACATTGCCGAATTAACAAACAATTTGCGTCCATATGAAATACTCTGGGTTCCCTGCATAATCTTTCTAAAACGAGATACGTTTCTACGGAAAGGATGGGATTTTCTTTGGGGTTCCGAGTATCTGTTTTCCGATGCGTTATTCCTCCTTTACTGCATCCCTCGCTCCCTCACATCGACGAATTAACACATAATTTGCGTCCATATGAAATACTGTGGATTCCCTGCATTGTCCTTCTAAATTGAGATACGTTTCTACGGAAACGATAGGATTTTCTATGGGGTTCCGAGTATCTCTTTTCCGATGCATTATTCCTACTTTACTGCATCGCTCGCTCCCTCACATCGACGAACTAACACACAATTTTCGTCCATATGAAATACTCTGGTTTCCCTGCATTGTCCTTCTAAATCGTGATACGTATCTACGGAAACGATAGGATTTTCTTTGGGGTTCCGAGTATCTCATTTCCGATGCATTATTCCTCCTTTACTGCATCCCTCGCTCCCTCACATTGCCGAATTAACACACAATTTGCGTCCATATGAAATTCTCTGGGTTCCCTGCATTATCTTTCTAAAACGAGATACGTTTCTACGGAAACGATAGGATTTTCTTTTGGGAGTCGAGTATCTCTTTTCCGATGCATTATTCCTCCTTTACTGCATCCCTCGCTCCCTCACATTGACGAATTAACACACAATTGGCGACCATATGAAATACTCTGGATTCCCTGCATTGTCCTTCTAAATCGAGATACGTTTCTAGGGAAACGATATGATACTTTGTTTGGGGTTCCGAGTATCTCTTTTCCGTTGCATTATTCCTCCTTTACTGCATCCCTCGCTCCCTCACATTGACGAATTAAGACACAATTTGCGTCCATATGAGATACTCGGGTTTCCCTGCAATGTCCTTCTAAATCGAGATACGTTTCTACGGAAACGATAGGATTTTCTTTGGGGTTCTGAGTATCTCTTTTCCGATGCGTTATTCCTCCTTTACTGCATCCCTCGCTCCCTCACATTGACAAATTAACACACAATTTGCGTCCATATGAAATACTGTGGATTCCCTGCAATATCCTTCTAAATCGAGATACGTTTCTGCGGAAACAAAAGGATTTTCTTTGGGGTTCCGAGTATCTCTTTTCCGATGCATTATTCCACCTTTACTGCATCCCTCGCTCCCTCACATTGACGAATTAACACCTAATTTGCGTCCATATGAAATTCTCTGGATTCCCTGCATTGTCCTTCTAAATCGAGATACGTTTCTACGGAAACGATAGGATTATCTTTGGGGTTCCGAGTATCTCTTTTCCGATGCATTATTCCTCCTTTACTGCATCCCTCGCTCCCTCACATTGACGAACTAACATACAATTTGCGTCCATATGATATACTCTGGTTTCCCTGCATTGTCCTTCTAAATCGAGATACGTTTCTACAGAAACGATAGGATTTTCTTTGGGGTTCCGTGTATCTCTTTTCCGATGCATTATTCCTCCTCTACTGCATCCTTCGCTCCCTCACATTGCCGAATTAACACACAATTTGCGTCCATATGAAATACTCTGGATTCCCTGCATTGTCCTTCTAAATCAAGATACGTTTCTACGGAATCGATAGGATTTTCTTTGGGGTTCCGAGTATCTCTTTTCTGATGCATTATTCTTCCTTTACTGCATTCCTCGCTCCCTCACATTGACGAATTAACACACAATTTGCGTCCATATGAAATACTCTGGATTCCCTGCATTGCCCTTCTAAATCGAGATACGTTTCTACAGAAACGATAGGATTTTCTTTGGGGTACCGAGTATCTCTTTTCCGATGCATTATTCCTCCTTTACTGCATCCCTCGCTCCCTCACATTGACGAATTAACACACAATTTGCGTCCATATGAAATACTGTGGATTCCCTGCATTGTCCTTCTAAATCGAGATACGTTTCTACGGAAACGATAGGATTTTCTTTGGGGTTCCGAGTATCTCTTTTCCGATGCATTATTCCTAGTTTACTGCATCCCTCGCTCCCTCACATTGCCGAATTAACAAACAATTTGCGTCCATATGAAATACTCTGGGTTCCCTGCATAATCTTTCTAAAACGAGATACGTTTCTACGGAAAGGATGGGATTTTCTTTGGGGTTCCGAGTATCTGTTTTCCGATGCGTTATTCCTCCTTTACTGCATCCCTCGCTCCCTCACATCGACGAATTAACACATAATTTGCGTCCATATGAAATACTGTGGATTCCCTGCATTGTCCTTCTAAATTGAGATACGTTTCTACGGAAACGATAGGATTTTCTATGGGGTTCCGAGTATCTCTTTTCCGATGCATTATTCCTACTTTACTGCATCGCTCGCTCCCTCACATCGACGAACTAACACACAATTTTCGTCCATATGAAATACTCTGGTTTCCCTGCATTGTCCTTCTAAATCGAGATACGTTTCTACGGAAACGATAGGATTTTCTTTTGGGAGTCGAGTATCTCTTTTCCGATGCATTATTCCTCCTTTACTGCATCCCTCGCTCCCTCACATTGCCGAATTAACACACAATTTGCGTCCATATGAAATACTCTGGTTTCCCTGCAATGTCCTTCTAAATCGAGATACGTTTCTACGGAAACGATAGGATTTTCTTTGGGGTTCTGAGTATCTCTTTTCCGATGCGTTATTCCTCCTTTACTGCATCCCTCGCTCCCTCACATTGACAAATTAACACACAATTTGCGTCCATATGAAATACTGTGGATTCCCTGCAATGTCCTTCTAAATCGAGATACGTTTCTATGGAAACTAAAGGATTTTCTTTGGGGTTCCGAGTATCTCTTTTCCGATGCATTATTCCTCCTTTACTGCATCCCTCGCTCCCTCACATTGACGAATTAACACACAATTTGCGTCCATATGAAATTCTCTGGATTCCCTGCATTGTCCTTCTAAATCGAGATACGTTTCTACGGAAACGATAGGATTTTCTTTGGGGTTCCGAGTATCTCTTTTCCGATGCATTATTCCTCCTTTACTGCATCCCTCGCTCCCTCACATTGACGAACTAACACACAATTTGCGTCCATATGATATACTCTGGTTTCCCTGCATTGTCCTTCTAAATCGAGATACGTTTCTACAGAAACGATAGGATTTTCTTTGGGGTTCCGTGTATCTCTTTTCCGATGCATTATTCCTCCTCTACTGCATCCCTCGCTCCCTCACATTGCCGAATTAACACACAATTTGCGTCCATATGAAATACTCTGGGTTCCCTGCATTGTCCTTGTAAGTCGAGATACGTTTCTACGGAAACGGTAGGATTTTCCTTTGGGAGTCGAGTATCTCTTTTCCGATGGATTATTCCTCCTTTACTGCATCCCTCGCTCACTCACATTGACGAATTAACACACAACTTGCGTCCATTTGAAATACTCTGGGTTTCCCTGCCGTCTCCTTCTAAATCGAGATACGTTTCTACGGAAACGATAGGATTTTCTTTTGGGAGTCGAGTATCTCTTTTCCGATGCATTATTCCTCCTTTACTGCATCCCTCGCTCTCTCACATTGACGAATTAACACACAATTTGCGTCCATATGAAATACTCTAGGTTTCCCTGCCGTCTCCTTCTAAATCGAGATACGTTTCTATGGAAACGATAGGATTTTCTTTTGGGAGTCGAGTATCTCTTTACCAATGCATTATTCCTCCTTACTGAATCCCACGCTCCCTCACATTGACGAATTAAAAGACAATTTGCGTCCACATGAAATACTCTGGGTTCCTTGCCATCTCGTTCTAAATCGAGATACGTTTCTACATAAACGAAAGGATTTTCTTTTCGGAGTCTAGTATCTCATGTCCGATGCACTATTCCTCATTTACTGCATCCCTTGCTCCGTTACATTGACGAATTAACACACAACTTGCGTCCATTTGAAATACTCTGGGTTTCCCTGTCGTCTCCTTCTAAATCGAGATACGTTTCTACGGAAACGATAGGATTTTCTTTTGGGAGTCGAGTATCTCTTTTCCGATGCATTATTCCTCCTTTACTGCATCCCTCGCTCTCCACATTGACGAATTAACACATAATTTGCATCCATATTAAATACTCTGGGCTCCCTGCATTGTCCTTCTAAATCAAGGTACGTTTCTAAGGAAACGATAGGATTTTCTTTTGGGAGTCGAGTATCTCATTTCAGAAGCATTATTCCTCCTTTACTGCATCGCTCGCTCCCTCACATAGACGAATTAACACACAATTTGCGTCCATATGAAATACTCTGCGTTCTCTGCCATCCCCTTCTAAATCGAGAATCGTATCTACGGATACGATAGGATTTTCTTTTGGGAGTCGAGTATCACGTTTCCGATGAATTATTCCTTCTTTACTGCATCCCTCGCTCCCTCACAATGACGAATTAACACACAATTTGCGTCCATATGAAATACTCTGGGTTCCCTGCATTCTCCTTCTAAATAGAGGTACGTTTCTACAGAAACGACACGATTTTAATTTGGGAGTCGAGTATCTCTTTTCCGATGCATTATTCCTTCTTTATTGCATCCCTCGCTCCCTCACATTGACGAATTATAACACAACTTGCGTCCATATGAAATACTCTGGATTCCCTGCATTGTCCTTCTTAATCGAGATACGTTTCTACGGAAACGATAGGATTTTCTTTGGGGTTCCGCTTATCTCTTTTCCGATGCAGTATTCCTCCTTTACTGCATCCCTCGCTTCCTCACATTGACGAATTAACACACAATTTGCGTTCATATGAAATACTCTGGGTTCCCTGCATTGTCCTTCTAAATCGAGATACGTTACTACGGAAACATTAGGATTTTCTTTGGGGTTCCGAGTATCTCTTTTCCGATGCATTATTCCTCCTTTACTGCATCCCTCGCTCCCTCACATTGACGAATTAACACACAATTTGCGTCCATATGAAATACTCTGGATTCCCTGCATTGTCCTTCTAAATCGAGATACGTTTCTACGGAAACGATAGGATTTTCTTTGGGGTTCCGCGTATCTCTTTTCCGATGCAGTATTCCTCATTTACTGCATCCCTCGCTCCCTCACATTGACGAATTAACACACAATTTGCGTTCATATGAAATACTCTGGATTCCCTGCATTGTTCTTCTAAATCGAGATACGTTTCTACGGAAACGATAGGATTTTCTTTGGGGTTCCGAGTATCTCTTTTCCGATGCATTATTCCTCCTTTACTGCATCCCTCGCTCCCTCACATTGACGAATTAACACACAATTTGCGTCCATATGAAATACTCTAGATTCCCTGCATTGTCCTTCTAAATCGAGATACGTTTCTACGGAAACGAGAGGATTTTCTTTCGGGTTCCGAGTATCTCTTTTCCGATGCATTATTCCTCCTTTACTGCATCCCTCGCTCCCTCACATTGCCGAATTAACACACAATTTGCGTCCATATGAAATACTCTGGGTTCCCTGCATTATCTTTCTAAAATAAGATACGTTTCCACGGAAACGTAAGGATTTTTTTTGGGAGTCTAGTATCTCTTTTCCGATGCATTATTCCTCCTTAACTGCATCAATCGCTCCCTCACATTGACGAATTAACACATAATTTGCGTCCATATGAAATACTCTGGACTCCCTGCATTGTCCTTCTAAATCGAGATACGTTTCTACGGAAACGATAGGATTTTCTTTTGGGAGTCGAGTATCTCTTTTCCGATGCATTATTCCTCCTTTACTGCATCCCTCGCTCCCTCACATTGACGAATTAACACACAATTTGCGTCCATATGAAATACTCTGGATTCCCTGCATTGTCCTTCTAAATCGAGATACGTTTCTAGGGAAACGATATGATACTTTGTTTGGGGTTCCGAGTATCTCTTTTCCGTTGCATTATTCCTCCTTTACTGCATCCCTCGCTCCCTCACATTGACGAATTAACACACAATTTGCGTCCATATGAGATACTCTGGTTTCCCTGCAATGTCCTTCTAAATCGAGATACGTTTCTACGGAAACGGTAGGATTTTCCTTTGGGAGTCGAGTATCTCTTTTCCGATGGATTATTCCTCCTTTACTGCATCCCTCGCTCACTCACATTGACGAATTAACACACAATTTGCGTCCATATGAAATATTCTGGGTTCCCTGCATTGTCCTTCTAAATCGAGATACGTTTCTACAAAAACGAAAGGACTTTTTTTTGGGAGTCGAATATCTATTTTCCGATGCATTATTCCTCCTTTATTGCATCCCTCGCTCTCTCACATTGACTAATTAACACACAGTTTGCGTCCATATGAAATACTCTAGGTTTCCCTGCCGTCTCCTTCTAAATCGAGATACGTTTCTATGGAAACGATAGGATTTTCTTTTGGGAGTCGAGTATCTCTTTACCAATGCATTATTCCTCCTTACTGAATCCCACGCTCCCTTACATTGACGAATTAAAAGACAATTTGCGTCCACATGAAATACTCTGGGTTCCTTGCCATCTCGTTCTAAATCGAGATACGTTTCTACATAAACGAAAGGATTTTCTTTTCGGAGTCTAGTATCTCATGTCCGATGCACTATTCCTCATTTACTGCATCCCTCGCTCCGTTACATTGACGAATTAACACACAACTTGCGTCCATTTGAAATACTCTGGGTTTCCCTGCCGTCTCCTTCTAAATCGAGATACGTTTCTACGGAAACGATAGGATTTTCTTTTGGGAGTCGAGTATCTCTTTTCCGATGCATTATTCCTCCTTTACTGCATCCCTCGCTCTCCCACATTGACGAATTAACACATAATTTGCATCCATATTAAATACTCTGGGTTCCCTGCATTGTCCTTCTAAATCAAGGTACGTTTCTAAGGAAACGATAGGATTTTCTTTTGGGAGTCGAGTATCTCATTTCAGAAGCATTATTCCTCCTTTACTGCATCGCTCGCTCCCTCACATAGACGAATTAACACACAATTTGCGTCCATATGAAATACTCTGCGTTCTCTGCCATCCCCTTCTAAATCGAGAATCGTTTCTACGGATACGATAGGATTCTCTTTAGGGAGTCGAGTATCACGTTTCCGATGAATTATTCCTTCTTTACTGCATCCCTCGCTCCCTCACAATGACGAATTAACACACAATTTGCGTCCATATGAAATACTCTGGGTTCCCTGCATTCTCCTTCTAAATAGAGGTACGTTTCTACAGAAACGACACGATTTTAATTTGGGAGTCGAGTATCTCTTTTCCGATGCATTATTCCTTCTTTATTGCATCCCTCGCTCCCTCACATTGACGAATTATAACACAACTTGCGTCCATATGAAATACTCTGGATTCCCTGCATTGTCCTTCTAAATCGAGATACGTTTCTACGGAAACGATAGGATTTTCTTTGGGGTTCCGCGTATCTCTTTTCCGATGCAGTATTCCTCCTTTACTGCATCCCTCGCTTCCTCACATTGACGAATTAACACACAATTTGCGTTCATATGAAATACTCTGGGTTCCCTGCATTGTCCTTCTAAATCGAGATATGTTACTACGGAAACGATAGGATTTTCTTTGGGGTTCCGAGGATCCCTTTTCCGATGCATTATTCCTCCTTTACTGCATCCCTCGCTCCCTCACATTGACGAATTAACACACAATTTGCGTCCATATGAAATACTCTGGGTTCCCTGCATTGTCCTTCTAAAACGAGATACGTTTCTACGGGAACGATAGGACATTTTTTTGGGAGTCGAATATCTATTTTCCGATGCATTATTCCTCCTTTACTGCATCCCTCGCTCCCTCACATTGAGGAATTAACACACAATTTGCGGCCATATGAAATACTCTGGGTTCCCTGCATTGTCCTTCTAAATCGGGATACGTTTCTACGGAAACTATAGGATTTTCTTTTGGCAGTCGAGTATCTCTTTTCCGATGCATTATTCCTCCTTTATTGTATCCCTCGCTCCATTACATTGACAAAATATCTCACAATTTGCGTCCATATGAAATACTCTGGGTTCCCTGCATTATCCTTCTAAATCGAGATACGATTCAACGGAAACTATTTGATTTCTTTTTGGGAATCGAATATATCTTTTCCGATGCATTATTCCTCCTTTACTGCAATCCTCGCTCCCTCACATGGCCGAATTAACGCACAATTTGCGTCCGTATGAAATACTCTGGATTCCCTGCATTATCTTTCTAAAACGAGATACGTTTCTACGGAAACGTTGGGATTTTCTTTTGGGAGTCGAGGTTCTCTTTTCCGATGCATTATTCCTCCTATACTGCATCCCTCGCTCCCTCACATTGACGAATTAACACACAATTTGCGTCCATATGAAATACTCTGGATTCCCTGCATTGTCCTTCTAAATCGAGATACGTTTCTATGGAAACGATAGGATTTTCTTTGGGGTTCCGCGTATCTCTTTTCCGATGCAGTATTCCTCATTTACTGCATCCCTCGCTTCCTCACATTGACGAATTAACACACAATTTGCGTCCATATGAAATACTCTGGATTCCCTGCATTGTCCTTGTAAATCGAGATACGTTTCTAAAGAAAGGATAGGATTTTCTTTGGGGTTCCGAGTATCTCTTTTCCGATGCATTATTCCTCCTTTTCTGCATCCCTCGCTCCCTCACATTGACGAATTAACACACAATTTGCGTCCATATGAAATACTCTAGATTCCCTGCATTGTCCTTCTAAATCGAGATACGTTTCTACGGAAACGAGAGGATTTTCTTTGGGGTTCCGAGTATCTCTTTTCCGATGCATTATTCCTCCTTTACTGCATCCCTCGCTCCCTCACATTGCCGAATTAACACACAATTTGCGTCCATATGAAATACTCTGGGTTCCCTGCATTATCTTTCTAAAATAAGATACGTTTCCACGGAAACGTAAGGATTTTTTTTGGGAGTCTAGTATCTCTTTTCCGATGCATTATTCCTCCTTAACTGCATCCCTCGCTCCCTCACATTGACGAATTAACACATAATTTGCGTCCATATGAAATACTCTGGACTCCCTGCATTGTCCTTCTAAATCGAGATACGTTTCTACGGAAACGATAGGATTTTCTTTGGGGTTCCGAGTATCTCTTTTCCGATGCATTATTCCTCCTTTACTGCATTCCTCGCTCCCTCACATTTACGAAATAACACACAATTTGCGTCCATATGAAATACACTGGATTCCCTGCATTGCCATTCTAAATCGAGATACGTTTCTACGGAAACGATAGGATTTTCTTTGGGGTTCCGAGTATCTCTTTTCCGATGCATTATTCCTCCTTTACTGCATCCCTCGCTCCCTCACATTGACGAATTAACACACAATTTGCGTCCGTATGAAATACTGTGGATTCCCTGCATTGTCCTTCTAAATCGAGATACGTTTCTACGGAAACGATAGGATTTTCTTTGGGGTTCCGAGTATCTCTTTTCCGATGCATTATTCCTCCTTTACTGCATCCCTCGCTCCCTCACATTGCCGAATTAACAAACAATTTGCGTCCATATGAAATACTGTGGGTTCCCTGCATTATCTTTCTAAAACGAGATACGTTTCTACGGAAACGATAGGATTTTCTTTGGGGCTCCGAGTATCTCTTTTCCGATGCATTATTCCTTCTTTACTGCATCCCTCTCTCCCTCGCATTGACGAATTAACACACAATTTCAGTCCATATGAAATACGCTGGATTCCCTGCATTGTCCTTCTAAATCGAGATACGTTTCTACGGAGAGGATAGGATTTCCTTTGGGGTTCCGAGTATCTCTTTTACGATGCATTATTCCTCCTTTACTGCATCCCTCGCTCCCTCACATTGACGAACTAACACACGATTTGCGTCCATATGAAATACTCTGGATTCCCTGCATTGTCCTTCTAAATCGAGATACGTTTCTACGGAAACGATAGGATTTTCTTTGGGGTTCCGAGTATCTCTTTTCCGATGCATTATTCCTCCTTTACTGCATCCCTCGCTCCCTCACATTGACGAATTAACACATAATTTGCGTCCATATGAAATACTCTGGATTCCCTGCATTGTCCTTCTAAATCAAGATACATTTCTACGGAAACGATAGGATTTTCTTTGGGGTTCCGAGTATCTCTTTTCTGATGCATTATTCTTCCTTTACTGCATTCCTCGCTCCCTCACATTGACGAATTAACACATAATTTGCGTCCATATGAAATACTCTGGATTCCCTGCATTGTCCTTCTAAATCAAGATACGTTTCTACGGAAACGATAGGATTTTCTTTGGGGTTCCGAGTATCTCTTTTCTGATGCATTATTCTTCCTTTACTGCATTCCTCGCTCCCTCACATTGACGAATTAACACACAATTTGGGTCCATATGAAATACTCTGGATTCCCTGCATTGCCCTTCTAAATCGAGATACGTTTCTACGGAAACGATAGGATTTTCTTTGGGGTTCCGAGTATCTCTTTTCCGATGCATTATTCCTCCTTTACTGCATCCCTCGCGACCCTCACATTGACGAATTAACACACAATTTGCGTCCATATGAAATACTGTGGATTCCCTGCATTATCCTTCTAAATCGAGATACGTTTCTACGGAAACGATAGGATTTTCTTTGGGGTTCCGAGTATCTCTTTTCCGATGCATTAATCCTAGTTTACTGCATCCCTCGCTCCCTCACATTGCCGAATTTACAAACAATTTGCGTCCATATGAAATACTCTGGGTTCCCTGCATAATCTTTCTAAAACGAGATACGTTTCTACGGAAAGGATGGGATTTTCTTTGGGGTTCCGAGTATCTGTTTTCCGATGCGTTATTCCTCCTTTACTGCATCCCTCGCTCCCTCACATCGACGAATTAACACATAATTTGCGTCCATATGAAATACTGTGGATTCCCTGCATTGTCCTTCTAAATTGAGATACGTTTCTACGGAAACGATAGGATTTTCTTTGGGGTTCCGAGTATCTCTTTTCCGATGCATTATTCCTACTTTACTGCATCGCTCGCTCCCTCACATCGACGAACTAACACACAATTTTCGTCCATATGAAATACTCTGGTTTCCCTGCATTGTCCTTCTAAATCGAGATACGTATCTACGGAAACGATAGGATTTTCTTTGGGGTTCTGAGTATCTCTTTTCCGATGCGTTATTCCTCCTTTACTGCATCCCTCGCTCCCTCACATTGACAAATTAACACACAATTTGCGTCCATATGAAATACTGTGGATTCCCTGCAATGTCCTTCTAAATCGAGATACGTTTCTACGGAAACTAAAGGATTTTCTTTGGGGTTCCGAGTATCTCTTTTCCGATGCATTATTCCTCCTTTACTGCATCCCTCGCTCCCTCACATTGACGAATTAACACACAATTTGCGTCCATATGAAATTCTCTGGATTCCCTGCATTGTCCTTCTAAATCGAGATACGTTTCTACGGAAACGATAGGATTTTCTTTGGGGTTCCGAGTATCTCTTTTCCGATGCATTATTCCTCCTTTACTGCATCCCTCGCTCCCTCACATTGACGAACTAACACACAATTTGCGTCCATATGATATACTCTGGTTTCCCTGCATTGTCCTTCTCAATCGAGATACGTTTCTACAGAAACGATAGGATTTTCTTTGGGGTTCCGTGTATCTCTTTTCCGATGCATTATTCCTCCTCTACTGCATCCCTCGCTCCCTCACATTGCCGAATTAACACACAATTTGCGTCCATATGAAATACTCTGGGTTCCCTGCATTGTCCTTGTAAGTCGAGATACGTTTCTACGGAAACGGTAGGATTTTCTTTTGGGAGTCGAGTATCTCTTTTCCGATGGATTATTCCTCCTTTACTGCATCCCTCGCTCACTCACATTGACGAATTAACACACAATTTGCGTCCATATGAAATACTCTGGGTTCCCTGCATTGTCCTTCTAAATCGAGATACGTTTCTACGGAAACGAAAGGACTTTTTTTTGGGAGTCGAATATCTATTTTCCGATGCATTATTCCTCCTTTACTGCATCCCTCGCTCTCTCACATTGACGAATTAACACACAATTTGCGTCCATATGAAATACTCTAGGTTTCCCTGCCGTCTCCTTCTAAATCGAGATACGTTTCTATGGAAACGATAGGATTTTCTTTTGGGAGTCGAGTATCTCTTTACCAATGCATTATTCCTCCTTACTGAATCCCACGCTCCCTCACATTGACGAATTAAAAGACAATTTGCGTCCACATGAAATACTCTGGGTTCCTTGCCATCTCGTTCTAAATCGAGATACGTTTCTACATAAACGAAAGGATTTTCTTTTCGGAGTCTAGTATCTCATGTCCGATGCACTATTCCTCATTTACTGCATCCCTCGCTCCGTTACATTGACGAATTAACACACAACTTGCGTCCATTTGAAATACTCTGGGTTTCCCTGCCGTCTCCTTCTAAATCGAGATACGTTTCTACGGAAACGATAGGATTTTCTTTTGGGAGTCGAGTATCTCTTTTCCGATGCATTATTCCTCCTTTACTGCATCCCTCGCTCTCCCACATTGACGAATTAACACATAATTTGCATCCATATTAAATACTCTGGGTTCCCTGCATTGTCCTTCTAAATCAAGGTACGTTTCTAAGGAAACGATAGGATTTTCTTTTGGGAGTCGAGTATCTCATTTCAGAAGCATTATTCCTCCTTTACTGCATCGCTCGATCCCTCACATAGACGAATTAACACACAATTTGCGTCCATATGAAATACTCTGCGTTCTCTGCCATCCCCTTCTAAATCGAGAATCGTTTCTACGAATACGATAGGATTTTCTTTTGGGAGTCGAGTATCACGTTTCCGATGAATTAT
The DNA here is from genome assembly GCF_023898315.1 of Schistocerca nitens. Classification (NCBI taxonomy): domain Eukaryota; kingdom Metazoa; phylum Arthropoda; class Insecta; order Orthoptera; family Acrididae; genus Schistocerca; species Schistocerca nitens. The sequence goes on from NC_064615.1 coordinate 1,129,356,033, forward strand.
TCCTTCTTTACTGCATCCCTCGCTCCCTCACAATGACGAATTAACACACAATTTGCGTCCATATGAAATACTCTGGGTTCCCTGCATTCTCCTTCTAAATAGAGGTACGTTTCTACAGAAACGACACGATTTTAATTTGGGAGTCGAGTATCTCTTTTCCGATGCATTATTCCTTCTTTATTGCATCCCTCGCTCCCTCACATTGACGAATTATAACACAACTTGCGTCCATATGAAATACTCTGGATTCCCTGCATTGTCCTTCTAAATCGAGATACGTTTCTACGGAAACGATAGGATTTTCTTTGGGGTTCCGCGTATCTCTTTTCCGATGCAGTATTCCTCCTTTACTGCATCCCTCGCTTCCTCACATTGACGAATTAACACACAATTTGCGTTCATATGAAATACTCTGGGTTCCCTGCATTGTCCGTCTAAATCGAGATACGTTACTACGGAAACGATAGGATTTTCTTTGGGGTTCCGAGGATCCCTTTTCCGATGCATTATTCCTCCTTTACTGCATCCCTCGCTCCCTCACATTGACGAATTAACACACAATTTGCGTCCATATGAAATACTCTGGGTTCCCTGCATTGTCCTTCTAAAACGAGATGCGTTTCTACGGAAACGGTAGGATTTTCTTTTGGGAGTCGAGTATCTCTTTTCCGATGGATTATTCCTCCTTTACTGCATCCCTCGCTCCCTCACATTGACGAATTAACACACAATTTGCGTCCATATGAAATACTCTGGGTTCCCTGCATTGTCCTTCTAAATCGAGATACGTTTCTACGGAAACGAAAGGACTTTTTTTTGGGAGTCGAATATCTATTTTCCGATGCATTATTCCTCCTTTACTGCATCCCTCGCTCTCTCACATTGACGAATTAACACACAATTTGCGTCCATATGAAATACTCTAGGTTTCCCTGCCGTCTCCTTCTAAATCGAGATACGTTTCTATGGAAACGATAGGATTTTCTTTTGGGAGTCGAGTATCTCTTTACAAATGCATTATTCCTCCATACTGAATCCCACGCTCCCTCACATTGACGAATTAAAAGACAATTTGCGTCCACATGAAATACTCTGGGTTCCTTGCCATCTCGTTCTAAATCGAGATACGTTTCTACATAAACGAAAGGATTTTCTTTTCGGAGTCTAGTATCTCATGTCCGATGCACTATTCCTCACTTACTGCATCCCTCGCTCCGTTACATTGACGAATTAACACACAACTTGCGTCCATTTGAAATACTCTGTGTTTCCCTGCCGTCTCCTTCTAAATCGAGATACGTTTCTACGGAAACGATAGGATTTTCTTTTGGGAGTCGAGTATCTCTTTTCCGATGCATTATTCCTCCTTTACTGCATCCCTCGCTCTCCCACATTGACGAATTAACACATAATTGGCATCCATATTAAATACTCTGGGTTCCCTGCATTGTCCTTCTAAATCAAGGTACGTTTCTAAGGAAACGATAGGATTTTCTTTTGGGAGTCGAGTATCTCATTTCAGAAGCAATATTCCTCCTTTACTGCATCGCTCGCTCCCTCACATAGACGAATTAACACACAATTTGCGTCCATATGAAATACTCTGCGTTCTCTGCCATCCCCTTCTAAATCGAGAATCGTTTCTACGGATACGATAGGATTTTCTTTTGGGAGTCGAGTATCACGTTTCCGATGAATTATTCCTTCTTTACTGCATCCCTCGCTCCCTCACAATGACGAATTAACACACAATTTGCGTCCATATGAAATACTCTGGGTTCCCTGCATTCTCCTTCTAAATAGAGGTACGTTTCTACAGAAACGACACGATTTTAATTTGGGAGTCGAGTATCTCTTTTCCGATGCATTATTCCTTCTTTATTGCATCCCTCGCTCCCTCACATTGACGAATTATAACACAACTTGCGTCCATATGAAATACTCTGGATTCCCTGCATTGTCCTTCTAAATCGAGATACGTTTCTACGGAAACGATAGGATTTTCTTTGGGGTTCCGCGTATCTCTTTTCCGATGCAGTATTCCTCCTTTACTGCATCCCTCGCTTCCTCACATTGACGAATTAACACACAATTTGCGTTCATATGAAATACTCTGGGTTCCCTGCATTGTCCTTCTAAATCGAGATACGTTACTACGGAAACGATAGGATTTTCTTTGGGGTTCCGAGGATCCCTTTTCCGATGCATTATTCCTCCTTTACTGCATCCCTCGCTCCCTCACATTGACGAATTAACACACAATTTGCGTCCATATGAAATACTCTGGGTTCCCTGCATTGTCCTTCTAAAACGAGATACGTTTCTACGGGAACGATAGGACATTTTTTTGGGAGTCGAATATCTATTTTCCGATGTATTATTCCTCCTTTACTGCATCCCTCGCTCCCTCACATTGAGGAATTAACACACAATTTGCGGCCATATGAAATACTCTGGGTTCCCTGCATTGTCCTTCTAAATCGGGATACGTTTCTACGGAAACGATAGGATTTTCTTTTGGCAGTCGAGTATCTCTTTTCTGATGCATTATTCCTCCTTTACTGTATCCCTCGCTCCATTACATTGACAAAATATCTCACAATTTGCGTCCATATGAAATACTCTGGGTTCCCTGCATTATCCTTCTAAATCGAGATACGATTCTACGGAAACTATATGATCTTTTTTTGGGAATCGAAAATATCTTTTCCGATGCATTATTGCTCCTTTACTGCAATCCTCGCTCCCTCACATGGCCGAATTAACGCACAATTTGCGTCCATATGAAATACTCTGGATTCCCTGCATTATCTTTCTAAAACGAGATACGTTTCTACGGAAACGTTAGGATTTTCTTTTGGGAGTCGAGGTTCTCTTTTCCGATGCATTATTTCTCCTTTACTGCATCCCTCGCTCCCTCACATTGACGAATTAACACACAATTTGCGTCCATATGAAATACTCTGGATTCCCTGCATTGTTCTTCTAAATCGAGATACGTTTCTACGGAAACGATAGGATTTTCTTTGGGGTTCCGAGTATCTCTTTGCCGATGCATTATTCCTCCTTTACTGCATCCCTCGCTCCCTCACATTGACGAATTAACACACAATTTGCGTCCATATGAAATACTCTGGATTCCCTGCATTGTCCTTCTAAATCGAGATACGTTTCTACGGAAACGATAGGATTTTTTTGGGGTTCCGCTTATCTCTTTTCCGATGCAGTATTCCTCATTTACTGCATCCCTCGCTTCCTCACATTGACGAATTAACACACAATTTGCGTTCATATGAAATACTCTGGGTTCCCTGCATTTTCCTTCTAAATCGAGATACGTTACTACGGAAACGATAGGATTTTCTTTGGGGTTCCGAGGATCTCTTTTCCGATGCATTATTCCTCCTTTACTGAATCCCTCGCTCCCTCACATTGACGGATTAACACACAATTTGCGTCCATATAAAATACGCTGGATTTCCTGCATTGTCCTTCTAAATCGAGATACGTTTCTACGGAAACGATAGGGTTTTTTTTGGGGTTCCGAGTATCTCTTTTCCGATGCATTATTCCTCCTTTACTGCATCCCTCGCTCCCTCACATTGCCGAATTAACACACAATTTGCGTCCATATGAAATACTCTGGGTTCCCTGTATTATCTTTCTAAAACGAGATACGTTTCTACGGAAACGATATGATTTTCTTTTGGGAGTCGAGTATCTCTTTTCCGATGCATTATTCCTCCTTTACTGCATCCCTCGCTCCCTAACATTGACGAATTAACACACAATTTGCGTCCATATGAAATACTCCGGATTCCCTGCATTGTCCTTCTAAATCGATATACGTTTCTACGGAAACGATAGGATTTTCTTTTGGGAGTCGAGTTTCTCTTTTCCGATGCATTATTCCTCCTTTACTGCATCCCTCGCTCCCTCACATTGACGTATTAAAACACAATTTGCGTCCATATGACATACTCTGGATTCCCTGCATTGTCCTTCTAAATCTAGATACGTTTCTACGGAAACGATAGGATTTTCTTTGGGGTTCCGAGTATCTCTTTTCCGATGGATTATTCCTCCTTTACTGCATCCCTGCTCCCTCACATTGATGAATTAACCCACAATTTGCGTCCATATGAAATACTCTGGATTCCCTGCATTGTCCTTCTAAATCGAGATACGTTTCTACGGAAACGATAGGATTTTCTTTGGGGTTCCGAGTATCTCTTTTCCGATGCATTATCCCTTCTTTACTGCATCCCTCGCTCCCTCACATTGCCGAATTAACACACAATTTGCGTCCATATGAAAGACTCTGAGTTCTCTGCATTATCTTTCTAAAACGAGTTACGTTTCTACGGAAACGATAGGATTTTCTTTTGGGAGTCGAGTATCTCTTTTCCGATGCATTATTTCTCCTTTACTGCATCCCTCGCTCCCTCACATTGACGAATTAACACACATTTTGCGTCCATATGAAATACTCTGGATTCCCTGCATTGTCCTTATAAATCGAGATACGTTTCTACGGAAACGATAGGATTTTCTTTGGGGTTCCGAGTATCTCTTTTCCGATGCATTATTCCTCCTCTACTGCATCCCTCGCTCCCTCACATTGCCGAATTAACACACAATTTGCGTCCATATGAAATACTCCGGGTTCCCTGCATTATCTTTATAAAACGAAATACGTTTCTACGGAAGCGATATGATTTTCTTTTGGGAGTCGAGTATCTCTTTTCCGATGCATTATTTCTCCTTTACAGCATCCCTCGCTCCCTCAGATTGACGAATTAACACACAATTTGCGTCCATATGAAATACTCCTGATTCCCTGCATTGTCCTTCTAAATCGAGATACATTGCTATGGAAACGATAGGATTTTCTTTGGGGTTCCGAGTATCTCTTTTCCGATGCATTATTCCTCCTTTACTGCATCCCTCGCTCCCTCACATTGACGAATTAACACACAATTTGCGTCCATATGAAATACTCTGGATTCTCTGCATTGTCCTTCTAAATCGAGATACGTTTCCACGGAAACGATAGAATTTTCTTTGGGGATCCGAGTATCTCTTTTCCGATGCATTATTCCTTCTTTACTGCATCCCTCGCTCCCTCACATTGCCGAATTAACACACAATTTGCGTCCATATGAAAGACTCTGGGTTCCCTGCATTATCTTTCTAAAACGAGTTACGTTTCTACGGAAACGATAGGATTTTCTTTTGGGAGTCGAGTATCTCTTTTCCGATGCATTATTTCTCCTTTACTGCATCCCTCGCTCCCTCACATTGGCGAATTAACACACAATTTGCGTCCATATGAAATACTCTGGATTCACTGCATTGTCCTTCTAAATCGAGATACATTGCTACGGAAACGATAGGATTTTCTTTGGGTTTCCGAGTATTTCTTATCCGATGCAATATTCCTTCTTTACTGCATCCCTCGCTCCCTCACATTGCCGAATTAACACACAATTTGCGTCCATATGAAATACTCTGGGTTCCCTGCATTATCTTTCTAAAACGAGATACGTTTCTACGGAAACGATATGATTTTCTTTTGGGTGTCGAGTATCTCTTTTCCGATGCATTATTCCTCCTTTACTGCATCCCTCGCTCCCTAACATTGACGAATTAACACACAATTTGCGTCCATATGAAATACTCCGGATTCCCTGCATTGTCCTAAATCGATATACGTTTCTACGGAAACGATAGGATTTCCTTTGGGGTTCCGAGTATCTCTTGTCCGATGCGTTATTCCTCCTTTACTGCATCCCTCGCTCCCTCACATTGAAGAATTAACACACAATTTGCGTCCATATAAAATACGCTGGATTCCCTGCATTGTCCTTCTAAATAAAGATACGTTTCTACGGAAACGATAGTGTTTTTTTTGGGGTTCCGAGTATCTCTTTTCCGATGAATTATTCCTCCTTTACTGCATCCCTCGCTCCCTCACATTGCCGAATTAACACACAATTTGCGTCCATATGAAATACTCTGGGTTCCCTGCATTATCTTTCTAAAACGAGATACGTTTCTACGGAAACGATATGATTTTCTTTTGGGTGTCGAGTATCTCTTTTCCGATGCATTATTCCTCCTTTACTGCATCCCTCGCTCCCTAACATTGACGAATTAACACACAATTTGCGTCCATATGAAATACTCCGGATTCCCTGCATTGTCCTAAATCGATATACGTTTCTACGGAAACGATAGGATTTTCTTTTGGGAGTCGAGTTTCTCTTTTCCGATGCATTATTCCTCCTTTACTGCATCCCTCGCTCCCTCACATTGACGTATTAAAACACAATTTGCGTCCATATGACATACTCTGGATTCCCTGCATTGTCCTTCTAAATCGAGATACGTTTCTACGGAAACGATAGGATTTTCTTTGGGGTTTCGAGTATCTCTTTTCCGATAGATTATTCCTCCTTTACTGCATCCCTCGCTCCCTCACATTGACGAATTAACACACTATTTGCGTCCATATGAAATACTCTGGATTCCCTGCATTGTCCTTCTAAATCGAGATACGTTTCTACGGAAACGATAGGATTTTCTTTGGGGTTCCGAGTATCTCTTTTCCGATGCAATATTCCTTCTTTACTGCATCCCTCGCTCCCTCACATTGCTGAATTAACACAGAATATTCGTCCATATTAAAGACTCTGGGTTCCCTGCATTATCTTTCTAAAACGAGTTACGTTTCTACGGAAACGATAGGATTTTCTTTTGGGAGTCGAGTATCTCTTTTCCGATGCATTATTTCTCCTTTACTGCATCCCTCGCTCCCTCACATTGGCGAATTAACACACAATTTGCGTCCATATGAAATACTCTGGATTCACTGCATTGTCCTTCTAAATCGAGATACATTGCTACGGAAACGATAGGATTTTCTTTGGGTTTCCGAGTATTTCTTATCCGATGCATTATTCCTCCTTTACTGCATCCCTCGCTCCCTCACATTGACGAATTAACACACGATTTGCGTCCATATGAAATACTCTGGATTCCCTGCTTCGTCCTTCTAAATCGAGATAAGTTTCTACGGAAACTATAGGATTTTCATTGGGGTTCAGATTATCTCTTTTCCGATGCATTATTCCTCCTTTACTGCATCCCTCGCTCCCTCACATTGACGAATTAACACACAATTTGCGTCCATATGAAATACTCTGGATTAGCTGGATTGTCCTTCTAAATCGAGATACGTTTCTACGGAAACGATAGGATTTTCTTTGGGGTTCTGAGTATCTCTTTTCCGATGCATTATTCCTCCTTTACTGCATTCCTCGCTCCCTCACACTGCCGAATTAACACACAATTTGCGTCCATATGAAATACTCTTGATTCCCTGCATTGTCATTCTAAATCGAGATACGTTTCTACGGAAACGATAGGATTTTCTTTGGGGTTCCGAGTATCTCTTTTCCGTTGCATTATTCCTCCTTTACTGCATCCCTCGCTCCCTAACATTGCGGAATTAACACACAATTTGCGTCCATATGAAATACTCTCTGTTCACTGCATTATCCTTCTAAAACGAGTTACGTTTCTACGGAAACGATTGGATTTTCTTTTGGGAGTCGAGTATATCTTTTCCGATGCATTATTCCTCCTTTACTGCATCCCTCGCTTCCTCACATTGACGAATTAACACACAATTTGCGTCCATATGAAATACTCTGGATTCCCTGCATTGTCCTTCTAAATCGAGATACGTTTCTACGGAAACGATAGGATTTTCTTTGGGGTTCCGAGTATCTCTTTTCCGATGCATTATTCCTCCTTTACTGCATCCCTCGATCCCTCACATTGACGAATTAACACACATTTGCGTCCATATGAAATACTCTGGATTCCCTGCATTGTCCTTCTAAATCGAGATACGTTTCTACGGAAACGATATGATTTTCTTTGGTGTTCCGAGTATCTCTTTTCCTATGCATTATTCCTCCTTTACTGCATCTCTCGCTCCCTCACATTGACGAATTAACTCACAATTTGCGTCCATATGAAATACTGTGGATTCCCTGCATTGTACTTCTAAATCGAGATACGTATCTACGGAAACAATAGGATTTTCTTTGGGGTTCCGAGTATCTCTTTACCGATGCATTATTCCTCCTTTACTGCATCCCTCGCTCCCTCACATTGATGAACTAACACACAATTTGCGTCCATATGAAATACTCTGGATTCCCTGCATTGTCCTTCTATATCGAGATACGTTTCTACGGAAAAAATTGGATTTTCTTTGGGGTTCCGAGTATCTCTTTTCCGATGCATTCCTCCTTTACTGCATCCCTCGCTCCCTCAAATTGACGAATTAACACACAATTTGCGTCCATATGAGATACTCTGGATTCCCTGCATTGTCCTTTAAAATCGAGATACGTTTCTACGGAAACGATAGGATTTTCTTTGGGGTTCCGAGTATCTCTTTTCCGATGCATTATTCCCCATTTACTGCATCCCTCGCTCCCTCACATTGACGAATTAACACACGATTTGCGTCCATATGAAATACTCTGGATTCCCTCCTTCGTCCTTCTAAATCGAGATAAGTTTCTACGGAAACGATAGGATTTTCTTTGGGGTTCAGATTATCTCTTTTCCGATGCATTATTCCTCCTTTACTGCATCCCTCGCTCCCTAACATTGACGAATTAACACACAATTTGCGTCCATATGAAATACTCTGGATTCCCTGCATTGTCATTCTAAATCGAGATACGTTTCTACGGAAACGATAGGATTTTCTTTGGGGTCCCGAGTATCTCTTTTCCGATGCATTATTCCTCCTTCACTGCATCCCTCGCTCCCTAACATTGCCGAATTAACACACAATTTGCGTCCATATGAAATACTCTCTGTTCACTGCATTATCCTTCTAAAACGAGATACGTTTCTACGGAAACGTTTGGATTTTCTTTTGGGAGTCGAGTATATCTTTTCCGATGCATTATTCCTCCTTTACTGCATCCCTCGCTCCCTCACATTGACGAATTAACACACAATTTGCGTCCATATGAAATACTCTGGATTCCCTGCATTGTCATTCTAAATCGAGATACGTTTCTACGGAAACGATAGGATTTTCTTTGGGGTCCCGAGTATCTCTTTTCCGATGCATTATTCCTCCTTTACTGCATCCCTCGCTCCCTAACATTGCCGAATTAACACACAATTTGCGTCCATATGAAATACTCTCTGTTCACTGCATTATCCTTCTAAAACGAGATACGTTTCTACGGAAACGTTTGGATTTTCTTTTGGGAGTCGAGTATATCTTTTCCGATGCATTATTCCTCCTTTACTGCATCCCTCGCTCCCTCACATTGACGAATTAACACACAATTTGCGTCCATATGAAATACTCTGGGTTCCCTGCATTATCTTTCTAAAACGAGATACGTTTCTACGGAAACGATATAATTTTCTTTTGGGAGTCGAGTATCTCTTTTCCGATGCATTATTCCTCCTTTACTGCATCCCTCGCTCCCTAACATTGACGAATTAACACACAATTTGCGTCCATATGAAATACTCCGGATTCCCTGCATTGTCCTTCTAAATCGATATACGTTTCTACGGAAACGATAGGATTTTCTTTTGGGAGTCGAGTTTCTCTTTTCCGATGCATTATTCCTCCTTTACTGCATCCCTCGCTCCCTCACATTGACGTATTAAAACACAATTTGCGTCCATATGACATACTCTGGATTCCCTGCATTGTCCTTCTAAATCTAGATACGTTTCTACGGAAACGATAGGATTTTCTTTGGGGTTCCGAGTATCTCTTTTCCGATGGATTATTCCTCCTTTACTGCATCCCTGCTCCCTCACATTGATGAATTAACCCACAATTTGCGTCCATATGAAATACTCTGGATTCCCTGCATTGTCCTTCTAAATCGAGATACGTTTCTACGGAAACGATAGGATTTTCTTTGGGGTTCCGAGTATCTCTTTTCCGATGCATTATCCCTTCTTTACTGCATCCCTCGCTCCCTCACATTGCCGAATTAACACACAATTTGCGTCCATATGAAAGACTCTGAGTTCTCTGCATTATCTTTCTAAAACGAGTTACGTTTCTACGGAAACGATAGGATTTTCTTTTGGGAGTCGAGTATCTCTTTTCCGATGCATTATTTCTCCTTTACTGCATCCCTCGCTCCCTCACATTGCCGAATTAACACACATTTTGCGTCCATATGAAATACTCTGGATTCCCTGCATTGTCCTTATAAATCGAGATACGTTTCTACGGAAACGATAGGATTTTCTTTGGGGTTCCGAGTATCTCTTTTCCGATGCATTATTCCTCCTCTACTGCATCCCTCGCTCCCTCACATTGCCGAATTAACACACAATTTGCGTCCATATGAAATACTCCGGGTTCCCTGCATTATCTTTATAAAACGAAATACGTTTCTACGGAAGCGATATGATTTTCTTTTGGGAGTCGAGTATCTCTTTTCCGATGCATTATTTCTCCTTTACAGCATCCCTCGCTCCCTCAGATTGACGAATTAACACACAATTTGCGTCCATATGAAATACTCCTGATTCCCTGCATTGTCCTTCTAAATCGAGATACATTGCTATGGAAACGATAGGATTTTCTTTGGGGTTCCGAGTATCTCTTTTCCGATGCATTATTCCTCCTTTACTGCATCCCTCGCTCCCTCACATTGACGAATTAACACACAATTTGCGTCCATATGAAATACTCTGGATTCTCTGCATTGTCCTTCTAAATCGAGATACGTTTCCACGGAAACGATAGAATTTTCTTTGGGGATCCGAGTATCTCTTTTCCGATGCATTATTCCTTCTTTACTGCATCCCTCGCTCCCTCACATTGCCGAATTAACACACAATTTGCGTCCATATGAAAGACTCTGGGTTCCCTGCATTATCTTTCTAAAACGAGTTACGTTTCTACGGAAACGATAGGATTTTCTTTTGGGAGTCGAGTATCTCTTTTCCGATGCATTATTTCTCCTTTACTGCATCCCTCGCTCCCTCACATTGGCGAATTAACACACAATTTGCGTCCATATGAAATACTCTGGATTCACTGCATTGTCCTTCTAAATCGAGATACATTGCTACGGAAACGATAGGATTTTCTTTGGGTTTCCGAGTATTTCTTATCCGATGCAATATTCCTTCTTTACTGCATCCCTCGCTCCCTCACATTGCCGAATTAACACACAATTTGCGTCCATATGAAATACTCTGGGTTCCCTGCATTATCTTTCTAAAACGAGATACGTTTCTACGGAAACGATATGATTTTCTTTTGGGTGTCGAGTATCTCTTTTCCGATGCATTATTCCTCCTTTACTGCATCCCTCGCTCCCTAACATTGACGAATTAACACACAATTTGCGTCCATATGAAATACTCCGGATTCCCTGCATTGTCCTAAATCGATATACGTTTCTACGGAAACGATAGGATTTCCTTTGGGGTTCCGAGTATCTCTTGTCCGATGCGTTATTCCTCCTTTACTGCATCCCTCGCTCCCTCACATTGAAGAATTAACACACAATTTGCGTCCATATAAAATACGCTGGATTCCCTGCATTGTCCTTCTAAATAAAGATACGTTTCTACGGAAACGATAGTGTTTTTTTTGGGGTTCCGAGTATCTCTTTTCCGATGAATTATTCCTCCTTTACTGCATCCCTCGCTCCCTCACATTGCCGAATTAACACACAATTTGCGTCCATATGAAATACTCTGGGTTCCCTGCATTATCTTTCTAAAACGAGATACGTTTCTACGGAAACGATATGATTTTCTTTTGGGTGTCGAGTATCTCTTTTCCGATGCATTATTCCTCCTTTACTGCATCCCTCGCTCCCTAACATTGACGAATTAACACACAATTTGCGTCCATATGAAATACTCCGGATTCCCTGCATTGTCCTAAATCGATATACGTTTCTACGGAAACGATAGGATTTTCTTTTGGGAGTCGAGTTTCTCTTTTCCGATGCATTATTCCTCCTTTACTGCATCCCTCGCTCCCTCACATTGACGTATTAAAACACAATTTGCGTCCATATGACATACTCTGGATTCCCTGCATTGTCCTTCTAAATCGAGAGACGTTTCTACGGAAACGATAGGATTTTCTTTGGGGTTTCGAGTATCTCTTTTCCGATAGATTATTCCTCCTTTACTGCATCCCTCGCTCCCTCACATTGACGAATTAACACACTATTTGCGTCCATATGAAATACTCTGGATTCCCTGCATTGTCCTTCTAAATCGAGATACGTTTCTACGGAAACGATAGGATTTTCTTTGGGGTTCCGAGTATCTCTTTTCCGATGCAATATTCCTTCTTTACTGCATCCCTCGCTCCCTCACATTGCTGAATTAACACAGAATATTCGTCCATATTAAAGACTCTGGGTTCCCTGCATTATCTTTCTAAAACGAGTTACGTTTCTACGGAAACGATAGGATTTTCTTTTGGGAGTCGAGTATCTCTTTTCCGATGCATTATTTCTCCTTTACTGCATCCCTCGCTCCCTCACATTGGCGAATTAACACACAATTTGCGTCCATATGAAATACTCTGGATTCACTGCATTGTCCTTCTAAATCGAGATACATTGCTACGGAAACGATAGGATTTTCTTTGGGTTTCCGAGTATTTCTTATCCGATGCATTATTCCTCCTTTACTGCATCCCTCGCTCCCTCACATTGACGAATTAACACACGATTTGCGTCCATATGAAATACTCTGGATTCCCTGCTTCGTCCTTCTAAATCGAGATAAGTTTCTACGGAAACTATAGGATTTTCATTGGGGTTCAGATTATCTCTTTTCCGATGCATTATTCCTCCTTTACTGCATCCCTCGCTCCCTCACATTGACGAATTAACACACAATTTGCGTCCATATGAAATACTCTGGATTAGCTGGATTGTCCTTCTAAATCGAGATACGTTTCTACGGAAACGATAGGATTTTCTTTGGGGTTCTGAGTATCTCTTTTCCGATGCATTATTCCTCCTTTACTGCATTCCTCGCTCCCTCACACTGCCGAATTAACACACAATTTGCGTCCATATGAAATACTCTTGATTCCCTGCATTGTCATTCTAAATCGAGATACGTTTCTACGGAAACGATAGGATTTTCTTTGGGGTTCCGAGTATCTCTTTTCCGTTGCATTATTCCTCCTTTACTGCATCCCTCGCTCCCTAACATTGCGGAATTAACACACAATTTGCGTCCATATGAAATACTCTCTGTTCACTGCATTATCCTTCTAAAACGAGTTACGTTTCTACGGAAACGATTGGATTTTCTTTTGGGAGTCGAGTATATCTTTTCCGATGCATTATTCCTCCTTTACTGCATCCCTCGCTCCCTCACATTGACGAATTAACACACAATTTGCGTCCATATGAAATACTCTGGATTCCCTGCATTGTCCTTCTAAATCGAGATACGTTTCTACGGAAACGATAGGATTTTCTTTGGGGTTCCGAGTATCTCTTTTCCGATGCATTATTCCTCCTTTACTGCATCCCTCGATCCCTCACATTGACGAATTAACACACATTTGCGTCCATATGAAATACTCTGGATTCCCTGCATTGTCCTTCTAAATCGAGATACGTTTCTACGGAAACGATATGATTTTCTTTGGTGTTCCGAGTATCTCTTTTCCTATGCATTATTCCTCCTTTACTGCATCTCTCGCTCCCTCACATTGACGAATTAACTCACAATTTGCGTCCATATGAAATACTGTGGATTCCCTGCATTGTACTTCTAAATCGAGATACGTATCTACGGAAACAATAGGATTTTCTTTGGGGTTCCGAGTATCTCTTTACCGATGCATTATTCCTCCTTTACTGCATCCCTCGCTCCCTCACATTGATGAACTAACACACAATTTGCGTCCATATGAAATACTCTGGATTCCCTGCATTGTCCTTCTATATCGAGATACGTTTCTACGGAAAAAATTGGATTTTCTTTGGGGTTCCGAGTATCTCTTTTCCGATGCATTCCTCCTTTACTGCATCCCTCGCTCCCTCAAATTGACGAATTAACACACAATTTGCGTCCATATGAGATACTCTGGATTCCCTGCATTGTCCTTCTAAATCGAGATACGTTTCTACGGAAACGATATGATTTTCTTTGGTGTTCCGAGTATCTCTTTTCCGATGCATTATTCCCCATTTACTGCATCCCTCGCTCCCTCACATTGACGAATTAACACACGATTTGCGTCCATATGAAATACTCTGGATTCCCTCCTTCGTCCTTCTAAATCGAGATAAGTTTCTACGGAAACGATAGGATTTTCTTTGGGGTTCAGATTATCTCTTTTCCGATGCATTATTCCTCCTTTACTGCATCCCTCGCTCCCTAACATTGACGAATTAACACACAATTTGCGTCCATATGAAATACTCTGGATTCCCTGCATTGTCATTCTAAATCGAGATACGTTTCTACGGAAACGATAGGATTTTCTTTGGGGTCCCGAGTATCTCTTTTCCGATGCATTATTCCTCCTTCACTGCATCCCTCGCTCCCTAACATTGCCGAATTAACACACAATTTGCGTCCATATGAAATACTCTCTGTTCACTGCATTATCCTTCTAAAACGAGATACGTTTCTACGGAAACGTTTGGATTTTCTTTTGGGAGTCGAGTATATCTTTTCCGATGCATTATTCCTCCTTTACTGCATCCCTCGCTCCCTCACATTGACGAATTAACACACAATTTGCGTCCATATGAAATACTCTGGATTCCCTGCATTGTCATTCTAAATCGAGATACGTTTCTACGGAAACGATAGGATTTTCTTTGGGGTCCCGAGTATCTCTTTTCCGATGCATTATTCCTCCTTTACTGCATCCCTCGCTCCCTAACATTGCCGAATTAACACACAATTTGCGTCCATATGAAATACTCTCTGTTCACTGCATTATCCTTCTAAAACGAGATACGTTTCTACGGAAACGTTTGGATTTTCTTTTGGGAGTCGAGTATATCTTTTCCGATGCATTATTCCTCCTTTACTGCATCCCTCGCTCCCTCACATTGACGAATTAACACACAATTTGCGTCCATATGAAATACTCTGGGTTCCCTGCATTATCTTTCTAAAACGAGATACGTTTCTACGGAAACGATATAATTTTCTTTTGGGAGTCGAGTATCTCTTTTCCGATGCATTATTCCTCCTTTACTGCATCCCTCGCTCCCTAACATTGACGAATTAACACACAATTTGCGTCCATATGAAATACTCCGGATTCCCTGCATTGTCCTTCTAAATCGATATACGTTTCTACGGAAACGATAGGATTTTCTTTTGGGAGTCGAGTTTCTCTTTTCCGATGCATTATTCCTCCTTTACTGCATCCCTCGCTCCCTCACATTGACGTATTAAAACACAATTTGCGTCCATATGACATACTCTGGATTCCCTGCATTGTCCTTCTAAATCTAGATACGTTTCTACGGAAACGATAGGATTTTCTTTGGGGTTCCGAGTATCTCTTTTCCGATGGATTATTCCTCCTTTACTGCATCCCTGCTCCCTCACATTGATGAATTAACCCACAATTTGCGTCCATATGAAATACTCTGGATTCCCTGCATTGTCCTTCTAAATCGAGATACGTTTCTACGGAAACGATAGGATTTTCTTTGGGGTTCCGAGTATCTCTTTTCCGATGCATTATCCCTTCTTTACTGCATCCCTCGCTCCCTCACATTGCCGAATTAACACACAATTTGCGTCCATATGAAAGACTCTGAGTTCTCTGCATTATCTTTCTAAAACGAGTTACGTTTCTACGGAAACGATAGGATTTTCTTTTGGGAGTCGAGTATCTCTTTTCCGATGCATTATTTCTCCTTTACTGCATCCCTCGCTCCCTCACATTGCCGAATTAACACACATTTTGCGTCCATATGAAATACTCTGGATTCCCTGCATTGTCCTTATAAATCGAGATACGTTTCTACGGAAACGATAGGATTTTCTTTGGGGTTCCGAGTATCTCTTTTCCGATGCATTATTCCTCCTCTACTGCATCCCTCGCTCCCTCACATTGCCGAATTAACACACAATTTGCGTCCATATGAAATACTCCGGGTTCCCTGCATTATCTTTATAAAACGAAATACGTTTCTACGGAAGCGATATGATTTTCTTTTGGGAGTCGAGTATCTCTTTTCCGATGCATTATTTCTCCTTTACAGCATCCCTCGCTCCCTCACATTAACGAATTAACACACAATTTGCGTCCATATGAAATACTCCTGATTCCCTGCATTGTCCTTCTAAATCGAGATACATTGCTATGGAAACGATAGGATTTTCTTTGGGGTTCCGAGTATCTCTTTTCCGATGCATTATTCCTCCTTTACTGCATCCCTCGCTCCCTCACATTGACGAATTAACACACAATTTGCGTCCATATGAAATACTCTGGATTCTCTGCATTGTCCTTCTAAATCGAGATACGTTTCCACGGAAACGATAGAATTTTCTTTGGGGATCCGAGTATCTCTTTTCCGATGCATTATTCCTTCTTTACTGCATCCCTCGCTCCCTCACATTGCCGAATTAACACACAATTTGCGTCCATATGAAAGACTCTGGGTTCCCTGCATTATCTTTCTAAAACGAGTTACGTTTCTACGCAAACGATAGGATTTTCTTTTGGGAGTTGAGTATCTCTTTTCCGATGCATTATTTCTCCTTTACTGCATCCCTCGCTCCCTTACATTGAAAAAATATCTCACAATTTGCGTCCATATGAAATACTCTGGGTTCCCTGCATTATCCTTCTAAATCGAGATACGATTCAACGGAAACGATAGGATTTTTTTTTGGGAATCGAATATATATTTTCCGATGCATTATTCCTCCTTTACTGCAATCCTCGTCCCTCACATTGCCGAATTAACGCACAATTTGCGTCCTAATGAAATACCCTGGGTTCCCTGCGTTATCTTTCTAAAACGAGATACGTTTCTACGGAAACGATAAGATTTTCTTTTGGGAGTAGAGTATCTCTTTTCCGATGCATTATTTCTCCTTTACTGCATCCCTCGCTCCCTCACATTGACGAATTAACACACATTTTGCGTCCATATGAAATACTCTGGATTCCCTGCATTGTCCTTCTACATCGAGATACGTTTCTACGGAAACGATAGGATTTCCTTTGGGGTTCCGAGTATCTCTTGTCCGATGCGTTATTCCTCCTTTACTGCATCCCTCGCTCCCTCACATTGAAGAATTAACACACAATTTGCGTCCATATAAAATACGCTGGATTCCCTGCATTGTCCTTCTAAATAAAGATACGTTTCTATGGAAACGATAGTGTTTTTTTTGGGGTTCCGAGTATCTCTTTTCCGATGAATTATTCCTCCTTTACTGCATCCCTCGCTCCCTCACATTGCCGAATTAACACACAATTTGCGTCCATATGAAATACTCTGGGTTCCCTGCATTGTCCTTCTAAATCGAGATACGTTTCTACGGAAACGATAGGATTTTCTTTGGGGTTCCGAGTATCTCTTTTCCGATGCAATATTCCTTCTTTACTGCATCCCTCGCTCCCTCACATTGCTGAATTAACACAGAATTTGCGTCCATATTAAGGACTCTGGGTTCCCTGCATTATCTTTCTAAAACGAGTTACGTTTCTACGGAAACGATAGGATTTTCTTTTGGGAGTCGAGTATCTCTTTTCCGATGCATTATTTCTCCTTTACTGCATCCCTCGCTCCCTCACATTGGCGAATTAACACACAATTTGCGTCCATATGAAATACTCTGGATTCACTGCATTGTCCTTCTAAATCGAGATACATTGCTACGGAAACGATAGGATTTTCTTTGGGGTTCCGAGTATTTCTTATCCGATGCATTATTCCTCCTTTACTGCATCCCTCGCTCCCTCACATTGACGAATTAACACACGATTTGCGTCCATATGAAATACTCTGGATTCCCTGCTTCGTCCTTCTAAATCGAGATAAGTTTCTACGGAAACGATAGGATTTTCTTTGGGGTTCAGATTATCTCTTTTCCGATGCATTATTCCTCCTTTACTGCATCCCTCGCTCCCTCACATTGACGAATTAACACACAATTTGCGTCCATATGAAATACTCTGGATTAGCTGCATTGTCCTTCTAAATCGAGATACATTTCTACGGAAACGATAGGATTTTCTTTGGGGTTCCGAGTATCTCTTTTCCGATGCATTATTCCTCCTTTACTGCATCCCTCGCTCCCTCACACTGCCGAATTAACACACAATTTGCGTCCATATGAAATACTCTGGATTCCCTGCATTGTCATTCTAAATCGAGATACGTTTCTACGGAAACGATAGGATTTTCTTTGGGGTTCCGAGTATCTCTTTTCCGTTGCATTATTCCTCCTTTACTGCATCCCTCGCTCCCTAACATTGCCGAATTAACACACAATTTGCGTCCATATGAAATACTCTCTGTTCACTGCATTATCCTTCTAAAACGAGTTACGTTTCTACGGAAACGATTGGATTTTCTTTTGGGAGTCGAGTATATCTTTTCCGATGCATTATTCCTCCTTTACTGCATCCCTCGCTCCCTCACATTGACGAATTAACACACAATTTGCGTCCATATGAAATACTCTGGATTCCCTGCATTGTCCTTCTAAATCGAGATACGTTTCTACGGAAACGATAGGATTTTCTTTGGGGTTCCGAGTATCTCTTTTCCGATGCATTATTCCTCCTTTACTGCATCCCTCGATCCCTCACATTGACGAATTAACACACATTTGCGTCCATATGAAATACTCTGGATTCCCTGCATTGTCCTTCTAAATCGAGATACGTTTCTACGGAAACGATATGATTTTCTTTGGTGTTCCGAGTTTCTCTTTTCCTATGCATTATTCCTCCTTTACTGCATCTCTCGCTCCCTCACATTGACGAATTAACTCACAATTTGCGTCCATATGAAATACTGTGGATTCCCTGCATTGTACTTCTAAATCGAGATACGTATCTACGGAAACAATAGGATTTTCTTTGGGGTTCCGAGTATCTCTTTTCCGATGCATTATTCCTCCTTTACTGCATCCCTCGCTCCCTCACATTGATGAACTAACACACAATTTGCGTCCATATGAAATACTCTGGATTCCCTGCATTGTCCTTCTATATCGAGATACGTTTCTACGGAAAAAATTGGATTTTCTTTGGGGTTCCGAGTATCCCTTTTCCGATGCATTATTCCTCCTTTACTGCATCCCTCGATCCCTCACATTGACGAATTAACACACGATTTGCGTCCATATGAAATACTCTGGATTCCCTGCTTCGTCCTTCTAAATCGAGATAAGTTTCTACGGAAGCGATAGGATTTTCTTTGGGGTTCAGATTATCTCTTTTCCGATGCATTATTCCTCCTTTACTGCATCCCTCGCTCCCTCACATTGACGAATTAACACACAATTTGCGTCCATATGAAATACTCTGGATTCCCTGCATTGTCATTCTAAATCGAGATACGTTTCTACGGAAACGATAGGATTTTCTTTGGGGTCCCGAGTATCTCTTTTCCGATGCATTATTCCTCCTTTACTGCATCCCTCGCTCCCTAACATTGCCGAATTAACACACAATTTGCGTCCATATGAAATACTCTCTGTTCACTGCATTATCCTTCTAAAACGAGATACGTTTCTACGGAAACGTTTGGATTTTCTTTTGGGAGTCGAGTATATCTTTTCCGATGCATTATTCCTCCTTTACTGCATCCCTCGCTCCCTCACATTGACGAATTAACACACAATTTGCGTCCATATGAAATACTCTGGATTCCCTGCATTGTCATTCTAAATCGAGATACGTTTCTACGGAAACGATAGGATTTTCTTTGGGGTCCCGAGTATCTCTTTTCCGATGCATTATTCCTCCTTTACTGCATCCCTCGCTCCCTAACATTGCCGAATTAACACACAATTTGCGTCCATATGAAATACTCTCTGTTCACTGCATTATCCTTCTAAAACGAGATACGTTTCTACGAAAACGTTTGGATTTTCTTTTCGGAGTCGAGTATATCTTTTCCGATGCATTATTCCTCCTTTACTGCATCCCTCGCTCCCTCACATTGACGAATTAACACACAATTTGCGTCCATATGAAATACTCTGGGTTCCCTGCATTATCTTTCTAAAACGAGATACGTTTCTACGGAAACGATATGATTTTCTTTTGGGAGTCGAGTATCTCTTTTCCGATGCATTATTCCTCCTTTACTGCATCCCTCGCTCCCTAACATTGACGAATTAACACACAATTTGCGTCCATATGAAATACTCCGGATTCCCTGCATTGTCCTTCTAAATCGAGATACGTTTCTACGGAAACGATAGGATTTTCTTTTGGGAGTCGAGTTTCTCTTTTCCGATGCATTATTCCACCTTTACTGCATCCCTCGCTCCCTCACATTGACGTATTAAAACACAATTTGCGTCCATATGACATACTCTGGATTCCCTGCATTGTCCTTCTAAATCGAGATACGTTTCTACGGAAACGATAGGATTTTCTTTGGGGTTCCGAGTATCTCTTTTCCGATGCATTATCCCTTCTTTACTGCATCCCTCGCTCCCTCACATTGCCGAATTAACACACAATTTGCGTCCATATGAAAGACTCTGAGTTCGCTGCATTATCTTTCTAAAACGAGTTACGTTTCTACAGAGACGATAGGATTTTCTTTTGGGAGTCGAGTATCTCTTTTCCGATGCATTATTTCTCCTTTAATGCATCCCTCGCTCCCTCACATTGACGAATTAACACACATTTTGCGTCCATATGAAATACTCTGGATTCCCTGCATTGTCCTTATAAATCGAGATACGTTTCTACGGAAACGATAGGATTTTCTTTGGGGTTCCGAGTATCTCTTTTCCGATGCATTATTCCTCCTCTACTGCATCCCTCGCTCCCTCACATCGCCGAATTAACACACAATTTGCGTCCATATGAAATACTCCGGGTTCCCTGCATTATCTTTATAAAACGAAATACGTTTCTACGGAAGCGATATGATTTTCTTTTGGGAGTTGAGTATCTCTTTTCCGATGCATTATTTCTCCTTTACAGCATCCCTCTCTCCCTCACATTGACGAATTAACACACAATTTGCGTCCATATGAAATACTCCTGATTCCCTGCATTGTCCTTCTAAATCGAGATACATTGCTATGGAAACGATAGGATTTTCTTTGGGGTTCCGAGTATCTCTTTTCCGATGCATTATTCCTCCTTTACTGCATCCCTCGCTCCCTCACATTGACGAATTAACACACAATTTGCGTCCATATGAAATACTCTGGATTCTCTGCATTGTCCTTCTAAATCGAGATACGTTTCCACGGAAACGATAGAATTTTCTTTGGGGATCCGAGTATCTCTTTTCCGATGCATTATTCCTTCTTTACTGCATCCCTCGCTCCCTCACATTGCCGAATTAACACACAATTTGCGTCCATATGAAAGACTCTGGGTTCCCTGCATTATCTTTCTAAAACGAGTTACGTTTCTACGCAAACGATAGGATTTTCTTTTGGGAGTCGAGTATCTCTTTTCCGATGCATTATTTCTCCTTTACTGCATCCCTCGCTCCCTTACATTGAAAAAATATCTCACAATTTGCGTCCATATGAAATTCTCTGGGTTCCCTGCATTATCCTTCCAAATCGAGATACGATTCAACGGAAACGATAGGATTTTTTTTTGGGAATCGAATATATATTTTCCGATGCATTATTCCTCCTTTACTGCAATCCTCGTCCCTCACATTGCCGAATTAACGCACAATTTGCGTCCTAATGAAATACCCTGGGTTCCCTGCATTATCTTTCTAAAACGAGATACGTTTCTACGGAAACGATATGATTTTCTTTTGGGTGTCGAGTATCTCTTTTCCGATGCATTATTCCTCCTTTACTGCATCCCTCGCTCCCTAACATTGACGAATTAACACACAATTTGCGTCCATATGAAATACTCCGGATTCCCTGCATTGTCCTAAATCGATATACGTTTCTACGGAAACGATAGGATTTTCTTTTGGGAGTCGAGTTTCTCTTTTCCGATGCATTATTCCTCCTTTACTGCATCCCTCGCTCCCTCACATTGACGTATTAAAACACAATTTGCGTCCATATGACATACTCTGGATTCCCTGCATTGTCCTTCTAAATCGAGATACGTTTCTACGGAAACGATAGGATTTTCTTTGGGGTTTCGAGTATCTCTTTTCCGATAGATTATTCCTCCTTTACTGCATCCCTCGCTCCCTCACATTGACGAATTAACACACTATTTGCGTCCATATGAAATACTCTGGATTCCCTGCATTGTCCTTCTAAATCGAGATACGTTTCTACGGAAACGATAGGATTTTCTTTGGGGTTCCGAGTATCTCTTTTCCGATGCAATATTCCTTCTTTACTGCATCCCTCGCTCCCTCACATTGCTGAATTAACACAGAATTTGCGTCCATATTAAAGACTCTGGGTTCCCTGCATTATCTTTCTAAAACGAGTTACGTTTCTACGGAAACGATAGGATTTTCTTTTGGGAGTCGAGTATCTCTTTTCCGATGCATTATTTCTCCTTTACTGCATCCCTCGCTCCCTCACATTGGCGAATTAACACACAATTTGCGTCCATATGAAATACTCTGGATTCACTGCATTGTCCTTCTAAATCGAGATACATTGCTACGGAAACGATAGGATTTTCTTTGGGGTTCCGAGTATTTCTTATCCGATGCATTATTCCTCCTTTACTGCATCCCTCGCTCCCTCACATTGACGAATTAACACACGATTTGCGTCCATATGAAATACTCTGGATTCCCTGCTTCGTCCTTCTAAATCGAGATAAGTTTCTACGGAAACGATAGGATTTTCTTTGGGGTTCAGATTATCTCTTTTCCGATGCATTATTCCTCCTTTACTGCATCCCTCGCTCCCTCACATTGACGAATTAACACACAATTTGCGTCCATATGAAATACTCTGGATTAGCTGCATTGTCCTTCTAAATCGAGATACGTTTCTACGGAAACGATAGGATTTTCTTTGGGGTTCCGAGTATCTCTTTTCCGATGCATTATTCCTCCTTTACTGCATCCCTCGCTCCCTCACACTGCCGAATTAACACACAATTTGCGTCCATATGAAATACTCTGGATTCCCTGCATTGTCATTCTAAATCGAGATACGTTTCTACGGAAACGATAGGATTTTCTTTGGGGTTCCGAGTATCTCTTTTCCGTTGCATTATTCCTCCTTTACTGCATCCCTCGCTCCCTAACATTGCCGAATTAACACACAATTTGCGTCCATATGAAATACTCTCTGTTCACTGCATTATCCTTCTAAAACGAGTTACGTTTCTACGGAAACGATTGGATTTTCATTTGGGAGTCGAGTATATCTTTTCCGATGCATTATTCCTCCTTTACTGCATCCCTCGCTCCCTCACATTGACGAATTAACACACAATTTGCGTCCATATGAAATACTCTGGATTCCCTGCATTGTCCTTCTAAATCGAGATACGTTTCTACGGAAACGATAGGATTTTCTTTGGGGTTCCGAGTATCTCTTTTCCGATGCATTATTCCTCCTTTACTGCATCCCTCGATCCCTCACATTGACGAAGTAACACACATTTGCGTCCATATGAAATACTCTGGATTCCCTGCATTGTCCTTCTAAATCGAGATACGTTTCTACGGAAACGATATGATTTTCTTTGGTGTTCCGAGTATCTCTTTTCCTATGCATTATTCCTCCTTTACTGCATCTCTCGCTCCCTCACATTGACGAATTAACTCACAATTTGCGTCCATATGAAATACTGTGGATTCCCTGCATTGTACTTCTAAATCGAGATCCGTATCTACGGAAACAATAGGATTTTCTTTGGGGTACCGAGTATCTCTTTTCCGATGCATTATTCCTCCTTTACTGCATCCCTCGCTCCCTCACATTGATGAACTAACACACAATTTGCGTCCATATGAAATACTCTGGATTCCCTGCATTGTCCTTCTATATCGAGATACGTTTCTACGGAAAAAATTGGATTTTCTTTGGGGTTCCGAGTATCTCTTTTCCGATGCATTCCTCCTTTACTGCATCCCTCGCTCCCTCAAATTGACGAATTAACACACAATTTGCGTCCATATGAGATACTCTGGATTCCCTGCATTGTCCTTTAAAATCGAGATACGTTTCTACGGAAACGATAGGATTTTCTTTGGGGTTCCTAGTATCTCTTTTCCGATGCATTATTCCCCCTTTACTGCATCCCTCGCTCCCTCACATTGACGAATTAACACACGATTTGCGTCCATATGAAATACTCTGGATTCCCTGCTTCGTCCTTCTAAATCGAGATAAGTTTCTACGGAAACGATAGGATTTTCTTTGGGGTTCAGATTATCTCTTTTCCGATGCATTATTCCTCCTTTACTGCATCCCTCGCTCCCTCACATTGACGAATTAACACACAATTTGCGTCCATATGAAATACTCTGGATTCCCTGCATTGTCATTCTAAATCGAGATACGTTTCTACGGAAACGATAGGATTTTCTTTGGGGTCCCGAGTATCTCTTTTCCGATGCATTATTCCTCCTTTACTGCATCCCTCGCTCCCTAACATTGCCGAATTAACACACAATTTTCGTCCATATGAAATACTCTCTGTTCACTGCATTATCCTTCTAAAACGAGATACGTTTCTACGGAAACGTTTGGATTTTCTTTTGGGTGTCGAGTATATCTTTTCCGATGCATTATTCCTCCTTTACTGCATCCCTCGCTCCCTCACATTGACGAATTAACACACAATTTGCGTCCATATGAAATACTCTGGATTCCCTGCATTGTCATTCTAAATCGAGATACGTTTCTACGGAAACGATAGGATTTTCTTTGGGGTCCCGAGTACCTTTTTTCCGATGCATTATTCCTCCTTTACTGCATCCCTCGCTCCCTAACATTGCCGAATTAACACACAATTTGCGTCCATATGAAATACTCTCTGTTCACTGCATTATCCTTCTAAAACGAGATACGTTTCTACGGAAACGTTTGGATTTTCTTTTGGGAGTCGAGTATATCTTTTCCAATGCATTATTCCTCCTTTACTGCATCCCTCGCTCCCTCACATTGACGAATTAACACACAATTTGCGTCCATATGAAATACTCTGGATTCCCTGCCATGTCCTTCTAAATCGAGATACGTTTCTACGGAAACGATAGGATTTTCTTTGGGGTTCCGAGTATCTCTTTTCCGATGCATTATTCCTCCTTTACTGCATCCCTCGATCCCTCACATTGACGAATTAACACACATTTGCGTCCATATGAAATACTCTGAATTCCCTGCATTGTCCTTCTAAATCGAGATACGTTTCTACGGAAACGATAGGATTTTCTTTGGGGTCCCGAGTATCTCTTTTCCGATGCATTATTCCTCCTTTACTGCATCCCTCGCTCCCTAACATTGCCGAATTAACACACAATTTTCGTCCATATGAAATACTCTCTGTTCACTGCATTATCCTTCTAAAACGAGATACGTTTCTACGGAAACGTTTGGATTTTCTTTTGGGTGTCGAGTATATCTTTTCCGATGCATTATTCCTCCTTTACTGCATCCCTCGCTCCCTAACATTGCCGAATTAACACACAATTTTCGTCCATATGAAATACTCTCTGTTCACTGCATTATCCTTCTAAAACGAGATACGTTTCTACGGAAACGTTTGGATTTTCTTTTGGGTGTCGAGTATATCTTTTCCGATGCATTATTCCTCCTTTACTGCATCCCTCGCTCCCTAACATTGCCGAATTAACACACAATTTGCGTCCATATGAAATACTCTCTGTTCACTGCATTATCCTTCTAAAACGAGATACGTTTCTACGGAAACGTTTGGATTTTCTTTTGGGAGTCGAGTATATCTTTTCCGATGCATTATTCCTCCTTTACTGCATCGCTCGCTCCCTCACATTGACGAATTAACTCACAATTTGCGTCCATATGAAATACTGTGGATTCCCTGCATTGTACTTCTAAATCGAGATACGTATCTACGGAAACAATAGGATTTTCTTTGGGGTTCCGAGTATCTCTTTTCCGATGCATTATTCCTCCTTTACTGCATCCCTCGCTCCCTCACATTGACGAACTAACACACAATTTGCGTCCATATGAAATACTCTGGATTCCCTGCATTGTCCTTCTAAATCGAGATACGTTTCTACGGAAAAAATTGGATTTTCTTTGGGGTTCCGAGTATCTCTTTTCCGATGCATTCCTCCTTTACTGCATCCCTCGCTCCCTCACATTGACGAATTAACACACAATTTGCGTCCATATGAGATACTCTGGATTCCCTGCATTGTCCTTTAAAATCGAGATACGTTTCTACGGAAACGATAGGATTTTCTTTGGGGTTCCGAGTATCTCTTTTCCGATGCGTTATTCCTCCTTTACTGCATTCCTCGCTCCCTCACATTGACGAATTAACACACAATTTGCGTCCATATGAAATACTCTGGATTACCCGCATTGTCATTCTAAATCGAGAATCGTTTCTACGGAAACGATAGGATTTTCTTTTGGGAGTCGAGTATCTCTTTTCCGATGCATTATTTCTCCTTTACTGCATCCCTCGTTCCCTCACATTGACGAATTAACACACAATTTGCGTCCAATTGAAATATTCTGGATGCCCTGCATTGTCCTTCTAAATCGAGATACGTTTCTACGGAAACCATAGGATTTTCTTTGGGGTTCCGAGTATCTCTTATCCGATGCATTATTCCAACTTTTCTGCATCCCTCGCTCCCTCACATTGACGAACTAACACACAATTTGCGTCCATATGAAATACTCTGGATTCCCTGCATTGTCCTTCTAAATCGAGATACGTTTCTACGGAAAGGTTAGGATTTTCTTTGGGGTTCCGAGTATCTCTTTTCCGATGCATTATTCCTCCTTTACAGCATCCCTCGCTCCCTCACATTGCCGAACTAACACACAATTTGCGTCCATATGAAATACTCTGGATTCCCTGCATTGTCCTTCTAAATCGAGATACGTTTCTACGGAAACGATAGGATTTTCTTTTGGGAGTCGAGTTTCTCTTTTCCGATGCATTATTCCTCCTTTACTGCATCCCTCGCTCCCTCACATTGACGTATTAAAACACAATTTGCGTCCATATGACATACTCTGGATTCCCTGCATTGTCCTTCTAAATCTAGATACTTTTCTACGGAAACGATAGGATTTTCTTTGGGGTTCCGAGTATCTCTTTTCCGATGGATTATTCCTCCTTTACTGCATCCCTGCTCCCTCACATTGATGAATTAACAAACAATTTGCGTCCATATGAAATACTCTGGATTCCCTGCATTGTCCTTCTAAATCGAGATACGTTTCTACGGAAACGATAGGATTTTCATTGGGGTTCCGAGTATCTCTTTTCCGATGCATTATCCCTTCTTTACTGCATCCCTCGCTCCCTCACATTGCCGAATTAACACACAATTTGCGTCCATATGAAAGACTCTGAGTTCGCTGCATTATCTTTCTAAAACGAGTTACGTTTCTACGGAGACGATAGGATTTTCTTTTGGGAGTCGAGTATCTCTTTTCCGATGCATTATTTCTCCTTTAATGCATCCCTCGCTCCCTCACATTGACGAATTAACACACATTTTGCGTCCATATGAAATACTCTGGATTCCCTGCATTGTCCTTATAAATCGAGATACGTTTCTACGGAAACGATAGGATTTTCTTTGGGGTTCCGAGTATCTCTTTTCCGATGCATTATTCCTCCTCTACTGCATCCCTCGCTCCCTCACATCGCCGAATTAACACACAATTTGCGTCCATATGAAATACTCCGGGTTCCCTGCATTATCTTTATAAAACGAAATACGTTTCTACGGAAGCGATATGATTTTCTTTTGGGAGTTGAGTATCTCTTTTCCGATGCATTATTTCTCCTTTACAGCATCCCTCTCTCCCTCACATTGACGAATTAACACACAATTTGCGTCCATATGAAATACTCCTGATTCCCTGCATTGTCCTTCTAAATCGAGATACATTGCTATGGAAACGATAGGATTTTCTTTGGGGTTCCGAGTATCTCTTTTCCGATGCATTATTCCTCCTTTACTGCATCCCTCGCTCCCTCACATTGACGAATTAACACACAATTTGCGTCCATATGAAATACTCTGGATTCTCTGCATTGTCCTTCTAAATCGAGATACGTTTCCACGGAAACGATAGAATTTTCTTTGGGGATCCGAGTATCTCTTTTCCGATGCATTATTCCTTCTTTACAGCATCCCTCGCTCCCTCACATTGCCGAATTAACACACAATTTGCGTCCATATGAAAGACTCTGGGTTCCCTGCATTATCTTTCTAAAACGAGTTACGTTTCTACGCAAACGATAGGATTTTCTTTTGGGAGTCGAGTATCTCTTTTCCGATGCATTATTTCTCCTTTACTGCATCCCTCGCTCCCTTACATTGAAAAAATATCTCACAATTTTCGTCCATATGAAATTCTCTGGGTTCCCTGCATTATCCTTCTAAATCGAGATACGATTCAACGGAAACGATAGGATTTTTTTTTGGGAATCGAATATATATTTTCCGATGCATTATTCCTCCTTTACTGCAATCCTCGTCCCTCACATTGCCGAATTAACGCACAATTTGCGTCCATATGAAATACTCTGTGTTCACTGCATTATCCTTCTAAAAGGAGATACGTTTCTACGGAATCGATAGGATTTTCTTTGGGGTTCCGAGTATCTCTTTTCCGATGCATTATTCCTCCTTTACTGCATCCCTCGCTCCTTCACATTGACGAATTAACACACCAATTTGCGCCCATATGAAATACTCTGGATTACCTGCATTGTCATTCTAAATCGAGAATCGTTTCTACAGAAACGATAGGATTTTCTTTGGGGTTCCGAGTATCTCTTTTCCGATGCATTATTCCTCCTTTACTGCATCCCTCGCTCCCTATCATTGCCGAATTAACACACAATTTGCGTCCATATGAAATACTCTGTGTTCACTGCATTATCCTTCTAAAAGGAGATACGTTTCTACGGAAACGATAGGATTTTCTTTTGGGAGTGGAGTATCTCTTTTCCGATGCATTATTTCTCCTTTACTGCATCCCTCACTCCCTCACATTGGCGAATTAACACACAATTTGCGTCCATATGAAATACTCTGGATTCACTGCATTGTCCTTCTAAATCGAGGTACGTTTCTACGGAAACGATAGGATTTTCTTTGGGGTTCCGAGTATTTCTTATCCGATGCATTATTCCTCCTTTACTGCATCCCTCGCTCCCTCACATTGACGAATTAACACACGATTTGCGTCCATATGAAATACTCTGGATTCCCTGCATTGTCCTTCTAAATCGAGATAAGTTTCTACGGAAACGATAGGATTTTCTTTGGGGTTCAGATTATCTCTTTTCCGATGCATTATTCCTCCTTTACTGCATCCCTCGCTCCCTCACATTGACGAATTAACACACAATTTGCGTCCATATGAAATACTCTGGATTAGCTGCATTGTCCTTCTAAATCGAGATACGTTTCTACGGAAACGATAGGATTTTTTTGGGGTTCCGAGTATCTCTTTTCCGATGCATTATTCCTCCTTTACTGCATCCCTCGCTCCCTCACATTGACGAATTAACACACAATTTGCGTCCATATGAAATACTCTGGATTCCCTGCATTGTCCTTCTAAATCGAGATACGTTTCTACGGAAACGATAGGATTTTCTTTGGGGTTCCGAGTATCTCTTTTCCGATGCATTATTCCTCCTTTACTGCATCCCTCGATCCCTCACATTGACGAATTAACACACATTTGCGTCCATATGAAATACTCTGGATTCCCTGCATTGTCCTTCTAAATCGAGATACGTTTCTACAGAATCGATAACATTTTCTTTGGGGTTCCGAGTATCTCTTATCCAATGCATTATTCCTCCTTTACTGCATCCCTCGCTCCCTCACATTGACGAATTAACACACAATTTGCGTCCATATGAAATACTCTGGATTACCTGCATTGTCATTCTAAATCGAGAATCGTTTCTACGGAAACGATAGGATTTTCTTTTGGGAGTCGAGTATCTCTTTTCCGATGCATTATTTCTCCTTTACTGCATCCCTCTTTCCCTCACATTGACGAATTAACACACAATTTGCGTCCATATGAAATACTCTGGATGCCCTGCATTGTCCTTCTAAATCGAGATACGTTTCTACGGAAACGATAGGATTTTCTTTGGGGTTCCGAGTATCTCTTTTCCGATGCATTATTCCAACTTTACTGCATCCCTCGCTCTCTCACATTGACGAACTAACACACAATTTGCGTCCATATGAAATACTCTGGATTCCCTGCATTGTCCTTCTAAATCGAGATACGTTTCTACGGAAAGGTTAGGATTTTCTTTGGGGTTCCGAGTATCTCTTTTCCGATGCATTATTCCTCCTTTACAGCATCCCTCGCTCCCTCACATTGCCGAATTAACACACAATTTGCGTCCATATGAAATACTCTGGATTAGCTGCATTGTCCTTCTAAATCGAGATACGTTTCTACGGAAACGATAGGATTTTCTTTGGGGTTCCGAGTATCTCTTTTCCGATGCATTATTCCTCCTTTACTGCATCCCTCGCTCCCTCACATTGACGAATTAACACACAATTTGCGTCCATATGAAATACTCTGGATTACCTGCATTGTCATTCTAAATCGAGAATCGTTTCTACAGAAACGATAGGATTTTCTTTGGGGTTCCGAGTATCTCTTTTCCGATGCATTATTCCTCCTTAACTGCATCCCTCGCTCCCTATCATTGCCGAATTAACACACAATTTGCGTCCATATGAAATACTCTGTGTTCACTGCATTATCCTTCTAAAAGGAGATACGTTTCTACGGAAACGATAGGATTTTCTTTTGGGAGTCGAGTATCTCTTTTCCGATGCATTATTTCTCCTTTACTGCATCCCTCGCTCCCTCACATTGGCGAATTAACACACAATTTGCGTCCATATGAAATACTCTGGATTCACTGCATTGTCCTTCTAAATCGAGATACATTGCTACGGAAACGATAGGATTTTCTTTGGGGTTCCGAGTATTCCTTATCCGATGCATTATTCCTCCTTTACTGCATCCCTCGCTCCCTCACATTGACGAATTAACATACGATTTGCGTCCATATGAAATACTCTGGGTTCCCTGCATTGTCCTTCTAAATCGAGATAAGTTTCTACGGAAACGATAGGATTTTCTTTGGGGTTCAGATTATCTCTTTTCCGATGCATTATTCCTCCTTTACTGCATCCCTCGCTCCCTCACATTGCCGAATTAACACACAATTTGCGTCCATATGAAATACTCTCTGTTCACTGCATTATCCTTCTAAAACGAGATACGTTTCTACGGAAACGATTGGATTTTCTTTTGGGAGTCGAGTATATCTTTTCCGATGCATTATTCCTCCTTTACTGCATCAATCGCTCCCTCACATTGACGAATTAACACACAATTTGCGTCCATATGAAATACTCTGGATTCCCTGCATTGTCCTTCTAAATCGAGATACGTTTCTACGGAAACGATAGGATTTTCTTTGGGGTTCCGAGTATCTCTTTTCCGATGCATTATTCCTCCTTTACTGCATCCCTCGATCCCTCACATTGACGAATTAACACACATTTGCGTCCATATGAAATACTCTGGATTCCCTGCATTGTCCTTCTAAATCGAGATACGTTTCTACAGAATCGATAACATTATCTTTGGGGTTCCGAGTATCTCTTTTCCGATGCATTATTCCTCCTTTACTGCATCCCTCGCTCCCTCACATTGACGAATTAACACACAATTTGCGTCCATATGAAATACTCTGGATTACCTGCATTGTCATTCTAAATCGAGAATCGTTTCTACGGAAACGATAGGATTTTCTTTTGGGAGTCGAGTATCTCTTTTCCGATGCATTATTTCTCCTTTACTGAATCCCTCTTTCCCTCACATTGACGAATTAACACACAATTTGCGTCCATATGAAATACTCTGGATGCCCTGCATTGTCCTTCTAAATCGAGATACGTTTCTACGGAAACGATAGGATTTTCTTTGGGGTTCCGAGTATCTCTTTTCCGATGCATTATTCCAACTTTACTGCATCCCTCGCTCTCTCACATTGACGAACTAACACACAATTTGCGTCCATATGAAATACTCTGGATTCCCTGCATTGTCCTTCTAAATCGAGATACGTTTCTACGGAAAGGTTAGGATTTTCTTTGGGGTTCCGAGTATCTCTTTTCCGATGCATTATTCCTCCTTTACAGCATCCCTCGCTCCCTCACATTGCCGAATTAACACACAATTTGCGTCCATATGAAATACTCTGGATTAGCTGCATTGTCCTTCTAAATCGAGATACGTTTCTACGGAAACGATAGGATTTTCTTTGGGGTTCCGAGTATCTCTTTTCCGATGCATTATTCCTCCTTTACTGCATCCCTCGCTCCCTCACATTGACGAATTAACACACAATTTGCGTCCATATGAAATACTCTGGATTACCTGCATTGTCATTCTAAATCGAGAATCGTTTCTACGGAAACGATAGGATTTTCTTTGGGGTTCCGAGTATCTCTTTTCCGATGCATTATTCCTCCTTTAATGCATCCCTCGCTCCCTATCATTGCCGAATTAACACACAATTTGCGTCCATATGAAATACTCTGTGTTCACTGCATTATCCTTCTAAAAGGAGATACGTTTCTACGGAAACGATAGGATTTTCTTTTGGGAGTCGATTATCTCTTTTCCGATGCATTATTCCTCCTTTACTGCATCCCTCGCTCAATCACATTGACGAATTAACACACAATTTGCGTCCATATGAAATACTCTGGATTCCCTGCATTGTGCTTCTAAATCGAGATACGTTTCCACGAAAACGATAGGATTTTCTTTAGGGGTTCCGAGTATCACTTTTCCGATGCATTATTTCTCCTTTACTGCATCCCACGCTCCCTCAAATTGACGAATTAACACACAATTTGCGTCCATATGAAATACTCTGGATTCCCTGCATTGTCCTTTAAAATCGAGATACGTTTCTACGGAAACGATAGGATTTTCTTTGGGGTTCCGAGTATCTCTTTTCCGATTTCATTATTCCTCCTTTACTGCATCCCTCGCTCCCTAACATTGACGAATTAACACACGATTTGCGTCCATATGAAATACTCTGGATTCCCTGCATTGTCCTTCCAAATCGAGATACGTTTCTACGGAATCGATATCATTTTCTTTGGGGTTCCGAGTATCTCTTTTCCGATGCATTATTCCTCCTTTACTGCATGCCTCGCTCCCTCACATTGACGAATTAACACACAATTAGCGTCCATATGAAATACTCTGGATTCCGTGCATTGTCCTTCTAAATCGAGATACGTTTCTACGGAAACGATAGGATTTTCATTGGGGTTCCGAGTATCTCTTTCCCGATGCATTATTCCTCCTTTACTGCATCCCTCGCTCCCTCACATTGCCGAATTAACACGCAATTTTCGTCCATATGAAATACTCTGTGTTCCCTGCATTATCTTTCTAAAACGAGATACGTTTCTACGCAAACGATAGGACTTTCTTTTGGGAGTCGAGTATCTCTTTTCCGATGGATCATTTCTCCTTTACTGCATCCCTCGCTCCCTCACATTGCCGAATTAACACACAATTTGCGTCCATATGAAATACTCTGGGTTCCCTGCATTATCTTTCTAAAACGAGATACGTTTCTACGGAAACTATAAGATTTTCGTTTAGGAGTCGAGTATCTCTTTTCCGATGCATTATTCCACCTTTACTGAATCTCTCGCTCCCTCACATTGACGAATTAACACACAATTTGCGTCCATATGAAATACTGTGGATTCCCTGCATTGTCCTTCTAAATCGAGATACGTTTCTACGGAAACAATAGGATTTTCTTTGGGGTTCCGAGTATCGCTTTTCCGATGCATTATTCCTCCTTTACTGCATCCCTCGCTCCCTCACATTGACGAACTAACACACAATTTGCGTCCATATGAAATACTCTGGATTCCCTGCATTGTCCTTCTAAATCGAGATACGTTTCTACGGAAACGATTAGATTTTCTTTGGTGCTCCGAGCATCTCTTTTCCGTTGCATTATTCCTCCTTTACTGCAATACTCGCTCCCTCACATTGCCGAATTAACACACAATTTGCGTCCATCTGAAATACTGTGTATTCCCTGCATTGTCCTTCTAAATCGAGATACGTTTCTACGGAATCGATAACATTTTCTTTGGTTTTCCGAGTATCTCTTTTCCGATGCATTATTCCTCCTTTACTGCATCCCTCGCTCCCTCACATTGACGAGTTATCACACAATTTGCGTCCATATGAAATACTCTGGATTCTCTGCATTGTCCTTCTAAATCGAGATACGTTGCTACGGAAACGATAGGATTTTCTTTGGGGTTCCGAGTATCTCTTTTCCGATGCATTATTCCTCCTTTACTGCATCCCTCGCTCCCTCAAATTAACGAATTAACACACAATTTGCGTCCATATGAAATACTCTGGATTCCCTGCATTGTCCTTTAAAATCGAGATACGTTTCTACGGAAACGATAGGATTTTCTTTGGGGTTCCGAGTATCTCTTTTCCGATGCGTTATTCCTCCTTTACTGCATCCCTCGCTCCATAACATTGACGAATTAACACACAATTTGCGTCCATATGAAATACTCTGGATTCCCTGCATTGTCCTTCTAAATCGAGATACGTTTCTACGGAATCGATAACATTTTCTTTGGGGTTCCGAGTATCTCTTTTCCGATGCATTATTCCTCCTTTACTGCATCCCTCGCTCCCTCACATTGACGAATTAACACACTATTTGCGTCCATATGAAATACTCTGGATTCCCTGCATTGTCCTTCTAAATCGAGATACGTTTCTACGGAAATGATAGGATTTCCTTTGGGGTTCCGAGTATCTCTTTTTCCCTCGCTCCCTCACATTGACGAACTAACACACAATTTCCGTCCATATGAAATACTCTGGATTCCCTGCATTGTCCTTCTAAATCGAGATACATTTATACGGAAACGATAGGATTTTCTTTGGAGTTTTGAGTACCTCTTTTCCGATGCATTATTCCTCCATTACTGCATCCCTCGCTCCCTCACATTGACGAATTAACACACAATTTGCGTCCATATGACATACTCTGGATTCCCTGCATTGTCCTTCTAAATCGAGATACGTTTCTACGGAAACGATAGGATTTTCTTTGGGGTTCCGAGTATTTTTTTCCGATGCATTATTCCTCCTTTACTGCATCCCTCGCTCCCTCACATTGACGAATTAACACACGATTTGCGTCCATATGAAATACTCTGAATTCCTTGCATTGTCCTTCTAAATCGAGATACGTTTCTACGGATATGATAGGATTTTCTTTGGGGTTCCCAGTATCTCTTTTCCGATGCATTATTCCTCCTTTACTGCATCCCTCGCTCCCTCACATTGACGATTTAACACACAATTTGCGTCCATATGAAATACTCTATATTCCCTGCATTGTCATTTTAAATCGAGATACGTTTCTACGGAAACGATAGGATTTTCTTTGGGGTTCCGAGTATCTCTTTTCCGATGCAATAATTCGTCCTTACTGCATCCCTCGCTCCTTAACATTGCCGAATTAACACACAATTTGCGTCCATATGAAATACTCTGGGTTCACTGCATTATCCTTCTAAAACGAGATACGTTTCTACGGAAACGATAGGATTTTCTTTGGGGTTCCGAGTATCTCTTTTCCGATGCATTATTCCTTCTTTACTGCATCACTCTCTCCCTCACATTGAAGAATTAACACACAATTTGCGTCCATATGAAATACTCTG
This sequence comes from Schistocerca nitens, assembly GCF_023898315.1. Classification (NCBI taxonomy): domain Eukaryota; kingdom Metazoa; phylum Arthropoda; class Insecta; order Orthoptera; family Acrididae; genus Schistocerca; species Schistocerca nitens. Next base: position 1,129,392,251 of record NC_064615.1, read on the forward strand.
GATTCCCTGCATTGTCCTTCTAAATCGAGATTTTCTATGAAAAGGATAGGATTTCCTTTGGGGTTCCGAGTATCTCTTTTCCGATGCATTATTCCTCCTTTACTGCATCCCTCGCTCCCTCATATTGACGAACTAACACACAATTTGCGTCCATATGAAATACTCTGGATTCCCTGCATTGTCCTTCTAAATCGAGATACGTTTCTACGGAAACGATAGGATTTTCTTTGGGGTTCCGAGTATCTCTTTTCCGATACATTATTCCTCCTTTACTGCATCCATCGCTCCCTCAAATTGCCGAATTAACACACAATTTGCGTCCATATGAAATACTCTGGATTCCCTGCATTATCTTTCTAAAACGAGATACGTTTCTACGGAAACGATAGGATTTTCTTTTGGGTGTCTAGTATCTCTTTTCCGATGCATTATTCCTCCTTTACTGCATTCCTCGCTCCCTCACATTGACGAATTAACACACAATTTGCGTCCATAAGAAATACTCTGGATTCCCTGCATTGTCCTTCAAAATCGAGATACGTTTGTACGGAAACGATAGGATTCTCTTTGGGGTTCCGAGTATCTCTTTTCCGATGGATTATTCCTCCTTTACTGCATTCCTCGCTCCCTCACATTGACGAATTAACACACAATTTGCGTCCATATGAAATACTCTGGATTCCCTGCATTGTCATACTAAATCGAGATACGTTTCTACGGAAAGGATAGGATTTCCTTTGGGGTTCCGAGTATCTCTTTTTCCCTCGCTCCCTCACATTGACGAACTAACACACAATTTCCGTCCATATGAAATACTCTGGATTCCCTGCATTGTCCTTCTAAATCGAGATACATTTATACAGAAACGATAGGATTTTCCTTGGAGTTTTGAGTACCTCTTTTCCGATGCATTATTCCTCCATTACTGCATCCCTCGCTCCCTCACATTGACGAATTAACACACAATTTGCGTCCATATGACATACTCTGGATTCCCTGCATTGTCCTTCTAAATCGAGATACGTTTCTACTGAAACGATAGGATTTTCTTTGGGGTTCCGAGTATTTTTTTCCGATGCATTATTCCTCCTTTACTGCATCCCTCGCTCCCTCACATTGACGAATTAACACACGATTTGCGTCCATATGAAATACTCTGAATTCCTTGCATTGTCCTTCTAAATCGAGATACGTTTCTACGGAAACGATAGGATTTTCTTTGGCGTTCCGAGTATCTGTTTTCCGATGCATTATTCCTCCTTTATTGCATCCCTCGCTCCCTCACATCGACGAATTAACACACAATTTGCGTCCATATGAAATACTCTGGATTCCCTGCATTGTCCTTCTAAATCGAGATACGTTTCAACGGATATGATAGGATTTTCTTTGGGGTTCCGAGTATCTCTTTTCCGATGCATTATTCCTCCTTCACTGCATCCCTCGCTCCCTCACATTGACGATTTAACACACAATTTGCGTCCATATGAAATACTCTGTATTCCCTGCATTGTCATTCTAAATCGAGATACGTTTCTACGGAAACGATAGGATTTTCTTTGGGGTTCCGAGTATCTCTTTTCCGATGCAATAATTCCTCCTTACTGCATCCCTCGCTCCTAAACATTGCCGAATTAACACACAATTTGCGTCCATATGAAATACTCTGGGTTCACTGCATTATCCTTCTAAAACGAGATACGTTTCTACGGAAACGATAGGATTTTCCTTGGGGTTCCGAGTATCTCTTTTCCGATGCATTATTCCTTCTTTACTGCATCCCTCTCTCCCTCACATTGACGAATTAACACACAATTTGCGTCCATATGAAATACTCTGGATTCCCTGCATTGTCCTTCTAAATCGAGATTTTCTACGGAAAGGATAGGATTTCCTTTGGGGTTCCGAGTATCTCTTTTCCGATGCATTATTCCTCCTTTACTGCATCCCTCGCTCCCTCACATTGACGAACTAACACACAATTTGCGTCCATATGAAATACTCTGGATTCCCTGCATTGTCCTTCTAAATCGCGATACGTTTCTACGGAAACGATAGGATTTTCTTTGGGATTCCGAGTATCTCTTTTCCGAAACATTATTCCTCCTTTACTGCATCCCTCGCTCCCTCAAATTGCCGAATTAACACACAATTTGCGTCCATATGAAATACTCTGGGTTCCCTGCATTATCTTTCTAAAACGAGATACGTTTCTACGGAAACGATAGGATTTTCTTTTGGGTGTCTAGTATCTCTTTTCCGATGCATTATTCCTCCTTTACTGCATTCCTCGCTCCCTCACATTGACGAATTAACACACAATTTGCGTCCATAAGAAATACTCTGGATTCCCTGCATTGTCCTTCTAAATCGAGATACGTTTCTACAGAAACGATAGGATTTACTTTGGGGTTCCGAGTATCTCTTTTCCGATGCATTATTCCTCCTTTATTGCATCCCTCGCTCCATCACATTGACGAATTAACACACAATTTGCGTCCATATGAAATACTCTGGATTCCCTGCATTGTCCTTCTAAATCGAGATACGTTTCTACAGAAACGATAGGATTTACTTTGGGGTTCCGAGTATCTCTTTTCCGATGCATTATTCCTCCTTTATTGCATCCCTCGCTCCCTCTCATTGACGAATTAACACACAATTTGCTTCCATATGAAATACACTGGATTCCCTGCATTGTCCTTCTAAATCGAGATACGTTTCTACGGAAACGATAGGATTTTCTTTGGGGTTCCGAGTATCTCTTTTACGATGCATTATTCCTTCTTTACTGCATCCCTCTCTCCCTCACATTGACGAATTAACACACAATTTGCGTCCATATGAAATACTCTGGATTCCCTGCATTGTCCTTCTAAATCGAGATCTTCTACGGAAAGGATAGGATTTCCTTTGGGGTTCCGAGTATCTCTTTTCCGATGCATTATTCCTCCTTTACTGCATCCCTCGCTCCCTCACATTGACGAACTAACACACAATTTGCGTCCATATGAAATACTCTGGATTCCCTGCATTGTCCTTCTAAATCGAGATACGTTTCTACGGAAACGATAGGATTTTCTTTGGGGTTCCGAGTATCCCTTTTCCGATACATTATTCCTCCTTTACTGCATCCCTCACTCCCTCACATTGCCGAATTAACACACAATTTGCGTCCATATGAAATACTCTGGGTTCCCTGCATTATCTTTCGAAAACGAGATACGTTTCTACGGAAACGATAGGATTTTCTTTTGGGTGTCTAGTATCTCTTTTCCGATGCATTATTCCTCCTTTACTGCATCCCTCGCTCCCTCACATTGACGAATTAACACACAATTTGCGACCATATGAAATACTCTGGATTCCCTGCATTGTCCTTTAAAATCGAGATACGTTTGTACGGAAACGATAGGATTTTCTTTGGGGTTCCGAGTATCTCTTTTCCGATGGATTATTCCTCCTTTACTGCATTCCTCGCTCCATCACATTGACGAATTAACACACAATTTGCGTCCATATGAAATACTCTGGATTCCCTGCATTGTCCTTCTAAATCGAGATACGTTTCTACGGAAAGGATAGGATTTCGTTTGGGGTTCCGAGTATCTCTTTTCCGATGCATTATTCCTCGTTTACTGCATCCCTCGCTCCCTCACATTGACGAATTAACACACAATTTGCGTCCATATGAAATACTCTGGATTCCCTGCATTGTCCTTTTAAATCGAGATACGTTTCTACGGAAACAATCGGATTTTCTTTGGGGTTCCGAGTATCTCTATTACGATGCATTATTCCTCCTTTACTGCATCCCTCGCTCCCTCACATTGCCGAATTAACACACAATTTGCGTCCATATGAAATACTCTGGGTTCCCTGCATTATCTTTCTAAAACGAGATACGTTTCTACGGAAACGATAGGATTTTCTTTTGGGAGTCGAGTATCTCTTTTCCGATGCATTATTCCTCCTTTACTGCATCCCTCGCTCCCTCACATTGACGAATTAACACACAATTTGCGTCCATATGAAATACTCTGGATTCCCTGCATTGTCCTTCTAAATCGAGATTTTCTACGGAAAGGATAGGATTTCCTTTGGGGTTCCAAGTATCTCTTTTCCGATGCATTATTCCTCCTTTACTGCATCCCTCGCTCCCTCACATTGACGAACTAACACACAATTTGCGTCCATATGAAATACTCTGGATTCCCTGCATTGTCCTTCTAAATCGAGATACGTTTCTACGGAAACGATAGGATTTTCTTTGGGGTTCCGAGTATCTCTTTTCCGATACATTATTCCTCCTTTACTGCATCCCTCGCTCCCTCACATTGCCGAATTAACACACAATTTGCGTCCATATGAAATACTCTGGGTTCCCTGCATTATCTTTCTAAAACGAGATACGTTTCTACGGAAACGATAGGATTTTCTTTTGGGTGTCTAGTATCTCTTTTCCGATGCATTATTCCTCCTTTACTGCATCCCTCGCTCCCTCACATTGACGAATTAACACACAATTTGCGACCATATGAAATACTCTGGATTCCCTGCATTGTCCTTTAAAATCGAGATACGTTTGTACGGAAACGATAGGATTTTCTTTGGGGTTCCGAGTATCTCTTTTCCGATGGATTATTCCTCCTTTACTGCATTCCTCGCTCCATCACATTGACGAATTAACACACAATTTGCGTCCATATGAAATACTCTGGATTCCCTGCATTGTCCTTCTAAATCGAGATACGTTTCTACGGAAAGGATAGGATTTCCTTTGGGGTTCCGAGTATCTCTTTTCCGATGCATTATTCCTCCTTTACTGCATCCCTCGCTCCCTCACATTGACGAACTAACACACAATTTGCGTCCATATGAAATACTCTGGATCCCCTGCATTGTCCTTCTAAATCGAGATACGTTTCTACGGAAACGACAGGATTTTCTTTGGGGTTCCGAGTATCTCTTTTCCGATACATTATTCCACCTTTACTGCATCCCTCGCTCCCTCACATTGCCGAATTAACACACAATTAGCGTCCATATGAAATACTCTGGGTTCCCTGCATTATCTTTCTAACACGAGATACGTTTCTACGGAAACGATAGGATTTTCTTTTGGGAGTCTAGGATCTCTTTTCCGAAACAATATTCCTCCTTTACTGCATCCCTCGCTCCATCACATTGACGAATTAACACACAATTTGCGTCCATATGAAATACTCTGGATTCCCTGCATTGTCCTTCTTAATCGAGATACGTTTCTACGGAAACGATAGGATTTTCTTTGGGGTTCCGAGTATCTCTTTTCCGATGCATTATTCCTCCTTTACTGCATCCCTCGCTCCCTCACATTGACGAACTAACACACAATTTGCGTCCATATGAAATACTCTGGATTCCCTGCATTGTCCTTTTAAATCGAGATACGTTTCTACGGAAACAATCGGATTTTCTTAGGGGTTCCGAGTATCTCTATTACGATGCATTATTCCTCCTTTACTGCATCCCTCGCTCCCTCACATTGCCGAATTAACACACAATTTGCGTCCATATGAAATACTCTGGGTTCCCTGCATTATCTTTCTAAAACGAGATACGTTTCTACGGAAACGATAGGATTTTCTTTTGGGAGTCGAGTATCTCTTTTCCGATGCATTATTCCTCCTTTACTGCATCCCTCGCTCCCTCACATTGACGAATTAACACACAATTTGCGTCCATATGAAATACTCTGGATTCCCTGCATTGTCCTTGTAAATCGAGATACGTTTCTACGGAAACGATAGGATTTTCTTTGGGGTTCCGAGTATCTCTTTTCCGATGCATTATTCCTTCTTTACTGCATCCCTCTCTCCCTCACATTGACGAATTAACACACAATTTGCGTCCATATGAAATACTCTGGATTCCCTGCATTGTCCTTCTAAATCGAGATACGTTTCTACGGAAAGGATAGGATTTCCTTTGGGGTTCCGAGTATCTCTTTTCCGATGCATTATTCCTCCTTTACTGCATCCCTCGCTCCCTCACATTGACGAACTAACACACAATTTGCGTCCATATGAAATACTCTGGATCCCCTGCATTGTCCTTCTAAATCGAGATACGTTTCTACGGAAACGACAGGATTTTCTTTGGGGTTCCGAGTATCTCTTTTCCGATACATTATTCCACCTTTACTGCATCCCTCGCTCCCTCACATTGCCGAATTAACACACAATTAGCGTCCATATGAAATACTCTGGGTTCCCTGCATTATCTTTCTAACACGAGATACGTTTCTACGGAAACGATAGGATTTTCTTTTGGGAGTCTAGGATCTCTTTTCCGAAACAATATTCCTCCTTTACTGCATCCCTCGCTCCCTCACATTGAAGAATTAACACACAATTTGCGTCCATATGAAATACTCTGGATTCCCGGCATTGTCCTTCTTAATCGAGATACGTTTCTACGGAAACGATAGGATTTTCTTTGGGGTTCCGAGTATCTCTTTTCCGATGCATTATTCCTCCTTTACTGCATCCCTCGCTCCCTCACATTGACGAACTAACACACAATTTGCGTCCATATGAAATACTCTGGATTCCCTGCATTGTCCTTTTAAATCGAGATACGTTTCTACGGAAACAATCGGATTTTCTTTGGGGTTCCGAGTATCTCTATTACGATGCATTATTCCTCCTTTACTGCATCCCTCGCTCCCTCACATTGCCGAATTAACACACAATTTGCGTCCATATGAAATACTCTGGGTTCCCTGCATTATCTTTCTAAAACGAGATACGTTTCTACGGAAACGATAGGATTTTCTTTTGGGAGTCGAGTATCTCTTTTCCGATGCATTATTCCTCCTTTACTGCATCCCTCGCTCCCTCACATTGACGAATTAACACACAATTTGCGTCCATATGAAATACTCTGGATTCCCTGCATTGTCCTTGTAAATCGAGATACGTTTCTACGGAAACGATAGGATTTTCTTTGGGGTTCCGAGTATCTCTTTTCCGATGCATTATTCGTTCTTTACTGCATCCCTCTCTCCCTCACATTGACGAATTAACACACAATTTGCGTCCATATGAAATACTCTGGATTCCCTGCATTGTCCTTCTAAATCGAGATTTTCTACGGAAAGGATAGGATTTCCTTTGGGGTTCCGAGTATCTCTTTTCCGATGCATTATTCCTCCTTTACTGCATCCCTCGCTCCCTCACATTGACGAACTAACACACAATTTGCGTCCATATGAAATACTCTGGATCCCCTGCATTGTCCTTCTAAATCGAGATACGTTTCTACGGAAACGACAGGATTTTCTTTGGGGTTCCGAGTATCTCTTTTCCGATACATTATTCCACCTTTACTGCATCCCTCGCTCCCTCACATTGCCGAATTAACACACAATTAGCGTCCATATGAAATACTCTGGGTTCCCTGCATTATCTTTCTAACACGAGATACGTTTCTACGGAAACGATAGGATTTTCTTTTGGGAGTCTAGGATCTCTTTTCCGAAACAATATTCCTCCTTTACTGCATCCCCCGCTCCCTCACATTGACGAATTAACACACAATTTGCGTCCATATGAAATACTCTGGATTCCCTGCATTGTCCTTCTTAATCGAGATACGTTTCTACGGAAACGATAGGATTTTCTTTGGGGTTCCGAGTATCTCTTTTCCGATGCATTATTCCTCCTTTACTGCATCCCTCGCTCCCTCACATTGACGAACTAACACACAATTTGCGTCCATATGAAATACTCTGGATTCCCTGCATTGTCCTTTTAAATCGAGATACGTTTCTACGGAAACAATCGGATTTTCTTTGGGGTTCCGAGTATCTCTATTACGATGCATTATTCCTCCTTTACTGCATCCCTCGCTCCCTCACATTGCCGAATTAACACACAATTTGCGTCCATATGAAATACTCTGGGTTCCCTGCATTATCTTTCTAAAACGAGATACGTTTCTACGGAAACGATAGGATTTTCTTTTGGGAGTCGAGTATCTCTTTTCCGATGCATTATTCCTCCTTTACTGCATCCCTCGCTCCCTCACATTGACGAATTAACACACAATTTGCGTCCATATGAAATACTCTGGATTCCCTGCATTGTCCTTGTAAATCGAGATACGTTTCTACGGAAACGATAGGATTTTCTTTGGGGTTCCGAGTATCTCTTTTCCGATGCATTATTCCTTCTTTACTGCATCCCTCTCTCCCTCACATTGACGAATTAACACACAATTTGCGTCCATATGAAATACTCTGGATTCCCTGCATTGTCCTTCTAAATCGAGATTTTCTACGGAAAGGATAGGATTTCCTTTGGGGTTCCGAGTATCTCTTTTCCGATGCATTATTCCTCCTTTACTGCATCCCTCGCTCCCTCACATTGACGAACTAACACACAATTTGCGTCCATATGAAATACTCTGGATTCCCTGCATTGTCCTTCTAAATCGAGATACGTTTCTACGGAAACGATAGGATTTTCTTTGGGGTTCCGAGTATCTCTTTTCCGATACATTATTCCTCCTTTACTGCATCCCTCGCTCCCTCACATTGCCGAATTAACACACAATTTGCGTTCATATGAAATACTCTGGGTTCCCTGCATTATCTTTCTAAAACGACATACGTTTCTACGGAAACGATAGGATATTCTTTTGGGTGTCTAGTATCTCTTTTCCGATGCATTATTCCTCCTTTACTGCATCCCTCGCTCCCTCACATTGACGAATTAACACACAATTTGCGACCATATGAAATACTCTGGATTCCCTGCATTGTCCTTTAAAATCGAGATACGTTTGTACGGAAACGATAGGATTTTCTTTGTGGTTCCGAGTATCTCTTTTCCGATGGATTATTCCTCCTTTACTGCATTCCTCGCTCCATCACATTGACGAATTAACACACAATTTGCGTCCATATGAAATACTCTGGATTCCCTGCATTGTCCTTCTAAATCGAGATACGTTTCTACAGAAACGATAGGATTTTCTTTGGGGTTCCGAGTATCTCTTTTCCGATGCATTATTCGTCCTTTATTGCATACCTCGCTCCCTCTCATTGACGAATTAACACACAATTTGCTTCCATATGAAATACACTGGATTCCCTGCATTGTCCTTCTAAATCGAGATACGTTTCTACGGAAACGATAGGATTTTCTTTGGGGTTAGGAGTATCTCTTTTCCGATGCATTATTCCTCCTTACTGCATCCCTCGCTCCCTAACATTGACGAATTAACACACAATTTGCGTCCATATGAAATACTCTGGGTTCACTGCATTATCCTTCTAAAACGAGATACGATTCTACGGAAACGATAGGATTTTCTTTTGGGAGTCGAGTATCTCTTTTCCGATGCATTATTCCTCCTTTACTGCATCCCTCGCTCCCTCACATTGACGAATTAACACACAATTTGCGTCCACATGAAATACTGTGGATTCCCTGCATTGTCCTCCTAAATCGAGATACGTTTCTACGGAAACGATAGGATTTTCTTTGGGGTTCCGAGTATCTCTTTTCCGATGCATTATTCCTTCTTTACTGCATCCCTCTCTCCCTCACATTGACGAATTAACACACAATTTGCGTCCATATGAAATACTCTGGATTCCCTGCATTGTCCTTCTAAATCGAGATTTTCTACGGAAAGGATAGGATTTCCTTTGGGGTTCCGAGTATCTCTTTTCCGATGCATTATTCCTCCTTTACTGCATCCCTCGCTCCCTCACATTGACGAACTAACACACAATTTGCGTCCATATGAAATACTCTGGATCCCCTGCATTGTCCTTCTAAATCGAGATACGTTTCTACGGAAACGACAGGATTTTCTTTGGGGTTCCGAGTATCTCTTTTCCGATACATTATTCCACCTTTACTGCATCCCTCGCTCCCTCACATTGCCGAATTAACACACAATTAGCGTCCATATGAAATACTCTGGGTTCCCTGCATTATCTTTCTAACACGAGATACGTTTCTACGGAAACGATAGGATTTTCTTTTGGGAGTCTAGGATCTCTTTTCCGAAACAATATTCCTCCTTTACTGCATCCCTCGCTCCCTCACATTGACGAATTAACACACAATTTGCGTCCATATGAAATACTCTGGATTCCCTGCATTGTCCTTCTTAATCGAGATACGTTTCTACGGAAACGATAGGATTTTCTTTGGGGTTCCGAGTATCTCTTTTCCGATGCATTATTCCTCCTTTACTGCATCCCTCGCTCCCTCACATTGACGAACTAACACACAATTTGCGTCCATATGAAATACTCTGGATTCCCTGCATTGTCCTTTTAAATCGAGATACGTTTCTACGGAAACAATCGGATTTTCTTTGGGGTTCCGAGTATCTCTATTACGATGCATTATTCCTCCTTTACTGCATCCCTCGCTCCCTCACATTGCCGAATTAACACACAATTTGCGTCCATATGAAAAACTCTGGGTTCCCTGCATTATCTTTCTAAAACGAGATACGTTTCTACGGAAACGATAGGATTTTCTTTTGGGAGTCGAGTATCTCTTTTCCGATGCATTATTCCTCCTTTACTGCATCCCTCGCTCCCTCACATTGACGAATTAACACACAATTTGCGTCCATATGAAATACTCTGGATTCCCTGCATTGTCCTTGTAAATCGAGATACGTTTCTACGGAAACGATAGGATTTTCTTTGGGGTTCCGAGTATCTCTTTTCCGATGCATTATTCCTTCTTTACTGCATCCCTCTCTCCCTCACATTGACGAATTAACACACAATTTGCGTCCATATGAAATACTCTGGATTCCCGGCATTGTCCTTCTAAATCGAGATTTTCTACGGAAAGGATAGGATTTCCTTTGGGGTTCCGAGTATCTCTTTTCCGATGCATTATTCCTCCTTTACTGCATCCCTCGCTCCCTCACATTGACGAACTAACACACAATTTGCGTCCATATGAAATACTCTGGATTCCCTGCATTGTCCTTCTAAATCGAGATACGTTTCTACGGAAACGATAGGATTTTCTTTGGGGTTCCGAGTATCTCTTTTCCGATACATTATTCCTCCTTTACTGCATCCCTCGCTCCCTCACATTGCCGAATTAACACACAATTTGCGTCCATATGAAATACTCTGGGTTCCCTGCATTATCTTTCTAAAACGACATACGTTTCTACGGAAACGATAGGATTTTCTTTTGGGTGTCTAGTATCTCTTTTCCGATGCATTATTCCTCCTTTACTGCATCCCTCGCTCCCTCACATTGACGAATTAACACACAATTTGCGACCATATGAAATACTCTGGATTCCCTGCATTGTCCTTTAAAATCGAGATACGTTTGTACGGAAACGATAGGATTTTCTTTGGGGTTCCGAGTATCTCTTTTCCGATGGATTATTCCTCCTTTACTGCATTCCTCGCTCCATCACATTGACGAATTAACACACAATTTGCGTCCATATGAAATACTCTGGATTCCCTGCATTGTCCTTCTAAATCGAGATACGTTTCTACAGAAACGATAGGATTTTCTTTGGGGTTCCGAGTATCTCTTTTCCGATGCATTATTCGTCCTTTATTGCATCCCTCGCTCCCTCTCATTGACGAATTAACACACAATTTGCGTCCATATGAAATACACTGGATTCCCTGCATTGTCCTTCTAAATCGAGATACGTTTCTACGGAAACGATAGGATTTTCTTTGGGGTTAGGAGTATCTCTTTTCCGATGCATTATTCCTCCTTACTGCATCCCTCGCTCCCTAACATTGACGAATTAACACACAATTTGCGTCCATATGAAATACTCTGGGTTCACTGCATTATCCTTCTAAAACGAGATACGATTATACGGAAACGATAGGATTTTCTTTTGGGAGTCGAGTATCTCTTTTCCGATGCATTATTCCTCCTTTACTGCATCCCTCGCTCCCTCACATTGACGAATTAACACACAATTTGCGTCCATATGAAATACTCTGGATTCCCTGCATTGTCCTTGTAAATCGAGATACGTTTCTACGGAAACGATAGGATTTTCTTTGGGGTTCCGAGTATCTCTTTTCCGATGCATTATTCCTTCTTTACTGCATCCCTCTCTCCCTCACATTGACGAATTAACACACAATTTGCGTCCATATGAAATACTCTGGATTCCCTGCATTGTCCTTCTAAATCGAGATTTTCTACGGAAAGGATAGGATTTCCTTTGGGGTTCCGAGTATCTCTTTTCCGATGCATTATTCCTCCTTTACTGCATCCCTCGCTCCCTCACATTGACGAACTAACACACAATTTGCGTCCATATGAAATACTCTGGATTCCCTGCATTGTCCTTCTAAATCGAGATACGTTTCTACGGAAACGATAGGATTTTCTTTGGGGTTCCGAGTATCTCTTTTCCGATACATTATTCCTCCTTTACTGCATCCCTCGCTCCCTCACATTGCCGAATTAACACACAATTTGCGTTCATATGAAATACTCTGGGTTCCCTGCATTATCTTTCTAAAACGACATACGTTTCTACGGAAACGATAGGATATTCTTTTGGGTGTCTAGTATCTCTTTTCCGATGCATTATTCCTCCTTTACTGCATCCCTCGCTCCCTCACATTGACGAATTAACACACAATTTGCGACCATATGAAATACTCTGGATTCCCTGCATTGTCCTTTAAAATCGAGATACGTTTGTACGGAAACGATAGGATTTTCTTTGGGGTTCCGAGTATCTCTTTTCCGATGGATTATTCCTCCTTTACTGCATTCCTCGCTCCATCACATTGACGAATTAACACACAATTTGCGTCCATATGAAATACTCTGGATTCCCTGCATTGTCCTTCTAAATCGAGATACGTTTCTACAGAAACGATAGGATTTTCTTTGGGGTTCCGAGTATCTCTTTTCCGATGCATTATTCGTCCTTTATTGCATCTCTCGCTCCCTCTCATTGACGAATTAACACACAATTTGCTTCCATATGAAATACACTGGATTCCCTGCATTGTCCTTCTAAATCGAGATACGTTTCTACGGAAACGATAGGATTTTCTTTGGGGTTAGGAGTATCTCTTTTCCGATGCATTATTCCTCCTTACTGCATCCCTCGCTCCCTAACATTGACGAATTAACACACAATTTGCGTCCATATGAAATACTCTGGGTTCACTGCATTATCCTTCTAAAACGAGATACGATTCTACGGAAACGATAGGATTTTCTTTTGGGAGTCGAGTATCTCTTTTCCGATGCATTATTCCTCCTTTACTGCATCCCTCTCTCCCTCACATTGACGAATTAACACACAATTTGCGTCCACATGAAATACTCTGGATTCCCTGCATTGTCCTCCTAAATCGAGATACGTTTCTACGGAAACGATAGTATTTTCTTTGGGGTTCCGAGTATCTCTTTTCCGATGCATTATTCCTTCTTTACTGCATCCCTCTCTCCCTCACATTGACGAATTAACACACAATTTGCGTCCATATGAAATACTCTGGATTCCCTGCATTGTCCTTCTAAATCGAGATTTTCTACGGAAAGGATAGGATTTCCTTTGGGGTTCCGAGTATCTCTTTTCCGATGCATTATTCCTCCTTTACTGCATCCCTCGCTCCCTCACATTGACGAACTAACACACAATTTGCGTCCATATGAAATACTCTGGATCCCCTGCATTGTCCTTCTAAATCGAGATACGTTTCTACGGAAACGACAGGATTTTCTTTGGGGTTCCGAGTATCTCTTTTCCGATACATTATTCCACCTTTACTGCATCCCTCGCTCCCTCACATTGCCGAATTAACACACAATTAGCGTCCATATGAAATACTCTGGGTTCCCTGCATTATCTTTCTAACACGAGATACGTTTCTACGGAAACGATAGGATTTTCTTTTGGGAGTCTAGGATCTCTTTTCCGAAACAATATTCCTCCTTTACTGCATCCCTCGCTCCCTCACATTGACGAATTAACACACAATTTGCGTCCATATGAAATACTCTGGATTCCCTGCATTGTCCTTCTTAATCGAGATACGTTTCTACGGAAACGATAGGATTTTCTTTGGGGTTCCGAGTATCTCTTTTCCGATGCATTATTCCTCCTTTACTGCATCCCTCGCTCCCTCACATTGACGAACTAACACACAATTTGCGTCCATATGAAATACTCTGGATTCCCTGCATTGTCCTTTTAAATCGAGATACGTTTCTACGGAAACAATCGGATTTTCTTTGGGGTTCCGAGTATCTCTATTACGATGCATTATTCCTCCTTTACTGCATCCCTCGCTCCCTCACATTGCCGAATTAACACACAATTTGCGTCCATATGAAAAACTCTGGGTTCCCTGCATTATCTTTCTAAAACGAGATACGTTTCTACGGAAACGATAGGATTTTCTTTTGGGAGTCGAGTATCTCTTTTCCGATGCATTATTCCTCCTTTACTGCATCCCTCGCTCCCTCACATTGACGAATTAACACACAATTTGCGTCCATATGAAATACTCTGGATTCCCTGCATTGTCCTTGTAAATCGAGATACGTTTCTACGGAAACGATAGGATTTTCTTTGGGGTTCCGAGTATCTCTTTTCCGATGCATTATTCCTTCTTTACTGCATCCCTCTCTCCCTCACATTGACGAATTAACACACAATTTGCGTCCATATGAAATACTCTGGATTCCCGGCATTGTCCTTCTAAATCGAGATTTTCTACGGAAAGGATAGGATTTCCTTTGGGGTTCCGAGTATCTCTTTTCCGATGCATTATTCCTCCTTTACTGCATCCCTCGCTCCCTCACATTGACGAACTAACACACAATTTGCGTCCATATGAAATACTCTGGATTCCCTGCATTGTCCTTCTAAATCGAGATACGTTTCTACGGAAACGATAGGATTTTCTTTGGGGTTCCGAGTATCTCTTTTCCGATACATTATTCCTCCTTTACTGCATCCCTCGCTCCCTCACATTGCCGAATTAACACACAATTTGCGTCCATATGAAATACTCTGGGTTCCCTGCATTATCTTTCTAAAACGACATACGTTTCTACGGAAACGATAGGATTTTCTTTTGGGTGTCTAGTATCTCTTTTCCGATGCATTATTCCTCCTTTACTGCATCCCTCGCTCCCTCACATTGACGAATTAACACACAATTTGCGACCATATGAAATACTCTGGATTCCCTGCATTGTCCTTTAAAATCGAGATACGTTTGTACGGAAACGATAGGATTTTCTTTGGGGTTCCGTGTATCTCTTTTCCGATGGATTATTCCTCCTTTACTGCATTCCTCGCTCCATCACATTGACGAATTAACACACAATTTGCGTCCATATGAAATACTCTGGATTCCCTGCATTGTCCTTCTAAATCGAGATACGTTTCTACAGAAACGATAGGATTTTCTTTGGGGTTCCGAGTATCTCTTTTCCGATGCATTATTCGTCCTTTATTGCATCCCTCGCTCCCTCTCATTGACGAATTAACACACAATTTGCTTCCATATGAAATACACTGGATTCCCTGCATTGTCCTTCTAAATCGAGATACGTTTCTACGGAAACGATAGGATTTTCTTTGGGGTTAGGAGTATCTCTTTTCCGATGCATTATTCCTCCTTACTGCATCCCTCGCTCCCTAACATTGACGAATTAACACACAATTTGCGTCCATATGAAATACTCTGGGTTCACTGCATTATCCTTCTAAAACGAGATACGATTCTACGGAAACGATAGGATTTTCTTTTGGGAGTCGAGTATCTCTTTTCCGATGCATTATTCCTCCTTTACTGCATCCCTCGCTCCCTCACATTGACGAATTAACACACAATTTGCGTCCACATGAAATACTCTGGATTCCCTGCATTGTCCTCCTAAATCGAGATACGTTTCTACGGAAACGATAGGATTTTCTTTGGGGTTCCGAGTATCTCTTTTCCGATGCATTATTCCTTCTTTACTGCATCCCTCTCTCCCTCACATTGACGAATTAACACACAATTTGCGTCCATATGAAATACTCTGGATTCCCTGCATTGTCCTTCTAAATCGAGATTTTCTACGGAAAGGATAGGATTTCCTTTGGGGTTCCGAGTATCTCTTTTCCGATGCATTATTCCTCCTTTACTGCATCCCTCGCTCCCTCACATTGACGAACTAACACACAATTTGCGTCCATATGAAATACTCTGGATCCCCTGCATTGTCCTTCTAAATCGAGATACGTTTCTACGGAAACGACAGGATTTTCTTTGGGGTTCCGAGTATCTCTTTTCCGATGCATTATTCGTCCTTTATTGCATCCCTCGCTCCCTCTCATTGACGAATTAACACACAATTTGCTTCCATATGAAATACACTGGATTCCCTGCATTGTCCTTCTAAATCGAGATACGTTTCTACGGAAACGATAGGATTTTCTTTGGGGTTAGGAGTATCTCTTTTCCGATGCATTATTCCTCCTTACTGCATCCCTCGCTCCCTAACATTGACGAATTAACACACAATTTGCGTCCATATGAAATACTCTGGGTTCACTGCATTATCCTTCTAAAACGAGATACGATTCTACGGAAACGATAGGATTTTCTTTTGGGAGTCGAGTATCTCTTTTCCGATGCATTATTCCTCCTTTACTGCATCCCTCGCTCCCTCACATTGACGAATTAACACACAATTTGCGTCCACATGAAATACTCTGGATTCCCTGCATTGTCCTCCTAAATCGAGATACGTTTCTACGGAAACGATAGGATTTTCTTTGGGGTTCCGAGTATCTCTTTTCCGATGCATTATTCCTTCTTTACTGCATCCCTCTCTCCCTCACATTGACGAATTAACACACAATTTGCGTCCATATGAAATACTCTGGATTCCCTGCATTGTCCTTCTAAATCGAGATTTTCTACGGTAAGGATAGGATTTCCTTTGGGGTTCCGAGTATCTCTTTTCCGATGCATTATTCCTCCTTTACTGCATCCCTCGCTCCCTCACATTGACGAACTAACACACAATTTGCGTCCATATGAAATACTCTGGATCCCCTGCATTGTCCTTCTAAATCGAGATACGTTTCTACGGAAACGACAGGATTTTCTTTGGGGTTCCGAGTATCTCTTTTCCGATACATTATTCCACCTTTACTGCATCCCTCGCTCCCTCACATTGCCGAATTAACACACAATTAGCGTCCATATGAAATACTCTGGGTTCCCTGCATTATCTTTCTAACACGAGATACGTTTCTACGGAAACGATAGGATTTTCTTTTGGGAGTCTAGGATCTCTTTTCCGAAACAATATTCCTCCTTTACTGCATCCCTCGCTCCCTCACATTGACGAATTAACACACAATTTGCGTCCATATGAAATACTCTGGATTCCCTGCATTGTCCTTCTTAATCGAGATACGTTTCTACGGAAACGATAGGATTTTCTTTGGGGTTCCGAGTATCTCTTTTCCGATGCATTATTCCTCCTTTACTGCATCCCTCGCTCCCTCACATTGACGAACTAACACACAATTTGCGTCCATATGAAATACTCTGGATTCCCTGCATTGTCCTTTTAAATCGAGATACGTTTCTACGGAAACAATCGGATTTTCTTTGGGGTTCCGAGTATCTCTATTACGATGCATTATTCCTCCTTTACTGCATCCCTCGCTCCCTCACATTGCCGAATTAACACACAATTTGCGTCCATATGAAATACTCTGGGTTCCCTGCATTATCTTTCTAAGACGAGATACGTTTCTACGGAAACGATAGGATTTTCTTTTGGGAGTCGAGTATCTCTTTTCCGATGCATTATTCCTCCTTTACTGCATCCCTCGCTCCCTCACATTGACGAATTAACACACAATTTGCGTCCATATGAAATACTCTGGATTCCCTGCATTGTCCTTGTAAATCGAGATACGTTTCTACGGAAACGATAGGATTTTCTTTGGGGTTCCGAGTATCTCTTTTCCGATGCATTATTCCTTCTTTACTGCATCCCTCTCTCCCTCACATTGACGAATTAACACACAATTTGCGTCCATATGAAATACTCTGGATTCCCTGCATTGTCCTTCTAAATCGAGATTTTCTACGGAAAGGATAGGATTTCCTTTGGGGTTCCGAGTATCTCTTTTCCGATGCATTATTCCTCCTTTACTGCATCCCTCGCTCCCTCACATTGACGAACTAACACACAATTTGCGTCCATATGAAATACTCTGGATTCCCTGCATTGTCCTTCTAAATCGAGATACGTTTCTACGGAAACGATAGGATTTTCTTTGGGGTTCCGAGTATCTCTTTTCCGATACATTATTCCTCCTTTACTGCATCCCTCGCTCCCTCACATTGCCGAATTAACACACAATTTGCGTCCATATGAAATACTCTGGGTTCCCTGCATTATCTTTCTAAAACGACATACGTTTCTACGGAAGCGATAGGATTTTCTTTTGGGTGTCTAGTATCTCTTTTCCGATGCATTATTCCTCCTTTACTGCATCCCTCGCTCCCTCACATTGACGAATTAACACACAATTTGCGACCATATGAAATACTCTGGATTCCCTGCATTGTCCTTTAAAATCGAGATACGTTTGTACGGAAACGATAGGATTTTCTTTGGGGTTCCGTGTATCTCTTTTCCGATGGATTATTCCTCCTTTACTGCATTCCTCGCTCCATCACATTGACGAATTAACACACAATTTGCGTCCATATGAAATACTCTGGATTCCCTGCATTGTCCTTCTAAATCGAGATACGTTTCTACAGAAACGATAGGATTTTCTTTGGGGTTCCGAGTATCTCTCTTCCGATGCATTATTCGTCCTTTATTGCATCCCTCGCTCCCTCTCATTGACGAATTAACACACAATTTGCTTCCATATGAAATACACTGGATTCCCTGCATTGTCCTTCTAAATCGAGATACGTTTCTACGGAAACGATAGGATTTTCTTTGGGGTTAGGAGTATCTCATTTCCGATGCATTATTCCTCCTTACTGCATCCCTCGCTCCCTAACATTGACGAATTAACACACAATTTGCGTCCATATGAAATACTCTGGGTTCACTGCATTATCCTTCTAAAACGAGATACGATTCTACGGAAACGATAGGATTTTCTTTTGGGAGTCGAGTATCTCTTTTCCGATGCATTATTCCTCCTTTACTGCATCCCTCGCTCCCTCACATTGACGAATTAACACACAATTTGCGTCCACATGAAATACTCTGGATTCCCTGCATTGTCCTCCTAAATCGAGATACGGTTCTACGGAAACGATAGGATTTTCTTTGGGGTTCCGAGTATCTCTTTTCCGATGCATTATTCCTTCTTTACTGCATCCCTCTCTCCCTCACATTGACGAATTAACACACAATTTGCGTCCATATGAAATACTCTGGATTCCCCGCATTGTCCTAAATCGAGATACGTTTCTACGGAAACGACAGGATTTTCTTTTGGGAGTCGAGTATCTCTTTTCCGATGCATTATTCCTCCTTTACTGCATCCCTCGCTCCCTCACAATGACGAACTAACACACAATTTGCGTCAATATGAAATACTCTGGATTCCCTGCATTGTCCTTCTAAATCGAGATACGTTTCTACGGCAACGATAGGATTTTCTTTGGGGTTCCGAGTATCTCTTTTCCGATACATTATTCCTCCTTTACTGCATTCTTCGCAGCCTCACATTGCCGAATTAACACACAATTTGCGTCCATATGAAATACTCTGGATTCCCTGCATTGTCCTTCTAAATCGAGATACGTTTCTACAGAAACGATAGGATTTTCTTTGGGCTTCCGAGTATCTCTTTTCCGATGCATTATTCCTCCTTTACTGCATCCCTCGCTCCCTCTCATTGACGATTTGACACACAATTTGCGTCCATATGAAATACACTGAATTCCCTGCATTGTCCCTCTAAATCGAGATACGTTTCTACGGAAACGATAGGATTTTCTTTGGGGTTCCGAGTATCTCTTTTCCGATGCATTATTCCTCCTTTACTGCATCCCTCGCTCCCTCACATTGCCGAATTAACACACAATTTGCGTCCATATTAAATACTCTGGGTACCCTGCATTATCTTTCTAAAACGAGATACGTTTCTACGGAAACGATAGGATTTTCTTTTGGGAGTCTAGTATCTCTTTTCCGATGCATAATTCCTCCTTAACTGCATCCCTCGCTCCCTCACATTGACGAATTAGCACATAATTTGCGTCCATATGAAATACTCTGGATTCCCTGCATTGTCCTTCTAAATCGAGATACGTTTCTACGGAAACGATAGGATTTTCTTTGGGGTTCCAAGTATCTCTTTTCCGATGCATTATTCCTCCTTTACTGCATTCCTCGCTCCCTCACATTGACGAATTAACACACAATTTGCGTCCATATGAAATACTCTGGATTCCCTGCATTGTCCTTCTAAATCGAGATACGTTTCTACGGAAACGATAGGATCTTCTTTGGTGTTCCGAGTATCTCTTTTCCGATGCATTATTCCTCCTTACTGCATCCCTCGCTCCCTAACATTGCCGAATTAACACACAATTTGCGTCCATATGAAATACTCTGGGTTCACTGCATTATCCTTCTAAAACGAGATACGTTTCTACGGAAACGATAGGATTTTCTTTTGGGAGTCGTGTATCTCTTTTCCGATGCATTATTCCTCCTTTACTGCATCCCTCGCTCCATCACATTGACGAATTAACACACAATTTGCGTCCATATGAAATACTCTGGATTCCCTGCATTGTCCTTCTAAATCGAGATACGTTTCTACGGAAACGATAGGATTTTCTTTGGGGTTCCGAGTATCTCTTTTCCGATGCATTATTCCTTCTTTACTGCATCCCTCTCTCCCTCACATTGACGAATTAACACACAATTTGCGTCCATATGAAATACTCTGGATTCCCTGCATTGTCCTTCTAAATCGAGATACGTTTCTACGGAAATGATAGGATTTCCTTTGGGGTTCCGAGTATCTCTTTTCCGATGCATTATTCCTCCTTTACTGCATCCCTCGCTCCCACACATTGACGAACTAACACACAATTTGCGTCCATATGAAATACTCTGGATTCCCTGCATTGTCCTTCTAAATCGAGATACGTTTCTACGGAAACGACAGGATTTTCTTTGGGGTTCCGAGTATCTCTTTTCCGATACATTATTCCTCCTTTACTGCATCCCTCGCTCCCTCACATTGACGAACTAACACACAATTTGCGTCCTTATGAAATACTCTGGATTCCCTGCATTGTCCTTCTAAATCGAGATACGTTTCCACGAAAACGATAGGATTTTCTTTGGCGTTCCGAGTATCTCTTTTCCGATGCATTATTCCTCCTTTACTGCATCACTCGCTCCCTCACATTGCCGAATTAACACACAATTTGCGTCCATATGAAATACTCTGGGTTCCCTGCATTATCTTTCTAAAACGAGATACGTTTCTACGGAAACGATAGGATTTTCTTATGGGAGTCGAGTATCTCTTTTCCGATGCATTATTCCTCCTTTACTGCATCCCTCGCTCCCTCACATTGACGAATTAACACACAATTTGCGTCCATATGAAATACACTGGATTCCCTGCATTGTCCTTCTAAATCGAGATACGTTTCTACGGGAACGATAGGATTTTCTTTGGGGTTCCGAGTAACTCTTTTCCGATACATTATTCCTCCTTTACTGCATCCCTCGCTCCCTCACATTGACGAACTAACACACAATTTGCGTCCATATGAAATACTCTGGATTCCCTGCATTGTCCTTCTAAATCGAGATACGTTTCTACGGAAAGGATAGGATTTCCTTTGGGGTTCCGAGTATCTCTTTTCCGATGCATTATTCCTCCTTTACTGCATCCCTCGCTCCCACACATTGACGAACTAACACACAATTTTCGTCCATATGAAATACTCTGGATTCCCTGCATTGTCCTTCTAAATCGAGATACGTTTCTACGGAAACGATAGGATTTTCTTTGGGGTTCCGAGTATCTCTTTTCCGATACATTATTCCTCCTTTACTGCATCCCTCGCTCCCTCACATTGACGAACTAACACACAATATGCGTCCATATGAAATACTCTGGATTCCCTGCATTGTCCTTCTAAATCGAGATACGTTTCTAAGGAAACGATAGGATTTTCTTTGGCGTTCCGAGTATCTCTTTTCCGATGCATTATTCCTCCTTTACTGCATCACTCGCTCCCTCACATTGCCGAATTAACACACAATTTGCGTCCATTTGAAATACTCTGGGTTCCCTGCATTATCTTTCTAAAACGAGATACGTTTCTACGGAAACGATTGGATTTTCTTTTGGGAGTCGAGTATCTCTTTTCCGATGCATTATTCCTCCTTTACTGCATCCCTCGCTCCCTCACATTGACGAATTAACACACAATTTGCGTCCATATGAAATACACTGAATTCCCTGCATTGTCCTTCTAAATCGAGATACGTTTCTACGGAAACGATAGGATTTTCTTTGGGGTTCCGAGTATCTCTTTTCCGATGCATTATTCCTTCTTTACTGCATCCCTCTCTCCCTCACATTGACGAATTAACACACAATTTGCGTCCATATGAAATACTCTGGATTCCCTGCATTGTCCTTCAAAATCGAGATACGTTTGTATGGAAACGATAGGATTTTCCTTGGGGTTCCGAGTATCTCTTTTCCGATGGATTATTCCTCCTTTAGTGCATTCCTCGCTCCATCACATTGACGAATTAACACACAATTTGCGTCCATATGAAATACTCTGGATTCCCTGCATTGTCCTTCTAAATCGAGATACGTTTCTACAGAAACGATAGGATTTTCTTTGGGGTTCCGAGTATCTCTTTTCCGATGCATTATTCCTCCTTTACTGCATCCCTCGCACCCTCTCATTGACGAATTAACACACAATTTTTCGTGCATATGAAATACACTGGATTCCCTGCATTGTCCTTCTAAATCGAGATACGTTTCTACGGAAACGATAGGATTTTCTTTGGGGTTCCGAGTATCTCTTTTCCGATGCATTATTCCTCCTTTACTGCATCCCTCGCTCCCTCACATTGCCGAATTAACACACAATTTGCGTCCATATGAAATACTCTGGGTTCCCTGCATTATCTTTCTAAAACGAGATACATTTCTACGGAAACGATAGGATGTTCTTTTGGGAGTCTAGTATCTCTTTTCCGAAGCATTATTCCTCCTTAACTGCATCCCTCGCTCCCTCACATTGACGAATTAACACATAATTTGCGTCTGTATGAAATACTCTGGATTCCCTGCATTGTCCTTCTAAATCGAGATACGTTTCTACGGAAACGATAGGATTTTCTTTTTGGTTCCAAGTATCTCTTTTCCGATGCATTATTCCTCCTTTACTGCATTCCTCGCTCCCTTACATTGACGAATTAACACACAATTTGCGTCCATATGAAATACTCTGGATTAGCTGCATTGTCCTTCTAAATCGAGATACGTTTCTACGGAAACGATAGGATCTTCTTTGGGGTTCCGAGTATCTCTTTTCCGATGCATTATTCCTCCTTACTGCATCCCTCGCTCCCTAACATTGCGAATTAACACACAATTTGCGTCCATATGAAATACTCTGGGTTCACTGCATTATCCTTCTAAAACGAGATACGTTTCTAAGGAACCGATAGGATTTTCTTTTGGGAGTCGAGTATCTCTTTTCCGATGCATTATTCCTCCTTTACTGCATCCCTCGCTCCCTCACATTGACGAATTAACACACAATTTGCGTCCATATGAAATACTCGGGATTCCCTGCATTGTCCTTCTAAATCGAGATACGTTTCTACGGAAACGATAGGATTTTCTTTGGTGTTCCGAGTATCTCTTTTCCGATGCATTATTCCTTCTTTACTGCATCCCTCTCTCCCTCACATTGACGAATTAACACACAATTTGCGTCCATATGGAATACTCTGGATTCCCTGCATTGTCCTTCTAAATCGAGATACGTTTCTACGGAATGGATAGGTTTTCCTTTGGGGTTCCGAGTATCTCTTTTCCGATGCATTATTCCTCCTTTACTGCATCCCTCGCTCCCTCACATTGACGAACTAACACACAATTTGCGTCCATATGAAATACTCTGGATTCCCTGCATTGTCCTTCTAAATCGAGATACGTTTCTACGGAAACAATCGGATTTTCTTTGGGGTTCCGAGTATCTCTTTTCCGATGCATTATTCCTCCTTTACTGCATCCCTCGCTCCCTCACATTGCCGAATTAACACACAATTTGCGTCCATATGAAATACTCTGGGTTCCCTGCATTATCTTTCTAAAACGAGATACGTTTCTACGGAAACGATAGGATTTTCTTTTGGGAGTCGATTATCTCTTTTCCGATGCATTATTCCTCCTTTACTGCATCCCTCGCTCCCTCACATTGACGAATTAACACACAATTTGCGTCCATATGAAATACTCTGGATTCCCTGCATTGTCTTTCTAAATCGAGATACGTTTCTACGGAAGCGATAGGATTTTCTTTGGGGTTCCGAGTATCTCTTTTCCGATGCATTATTCCTTCTTTACTGCATCCCTCTCTCCCTCACATTGGCGAATTAACACACAATTTGCGTCCATATGAAATACTCTGGATTCCCTGCATTGTCCTTCTAAATCGAGATTTTCTACGGAAAGGATAGGATTTCCTTTGGGGTTCCAAGTATCTCTTTTCCGATGCATTATTCCTCCTTTACTGCATCCCTCGCTCCCTCACATTGACGAACTAACACACAATTTGCGTCCATATGAAATACTCTGGATTCCCTGCATTGTCCATCTAAATCGAGATACGTTTCTACGGAAACGATAGGATTTTCCTTGGGGTTCCGAGTATCTCTTTTCGGATACATTATTCCTCCTTTACTGCATCCCTCGCTCCCTCACATTGCCGAATTAACACACAATTTGCGTCCATATGAAATACTCTGCGTTCCCTGCATTATCTTTCTAAAACGAGATACGTTTCTACGGAAACGATAGGATTTTCTTTTGGGTGTCTAGTATCTCTTTTCCGATGCATTATTCCTCCTTTACTGCATCCCTCGCTCCCTCACATTGACGAATTAACACACAATTTGCGTCCATATGAAATACTCTGGATTCCCTGCATTGGCCTTCAAAATCGAGATACGTTTGTATGGAAACGATAGGATTTTCCTTGGGGTTCCGAGTATCTCTTTTCCGATGGATTATTCCTCCTTTAGTGCATTCCTCGCTCCATCACATTGACGAATTAACACACAAATTGCGTCCATATGAAATTGGATTCCCTGCATTGTCCTTCTAAATCGAGATACGTTTCTACAGAAACGAGAGGATTTTCTTTGGGGTTCCGAGTATCTCTTTTCCGATGCATTATTCGTCCTTTACTGCATCCCTCGCTCCCTCTCATTGACGAATTAACACACAATTTGCGTCCATATGAAATACACTGGATTCCCTGCATTGTCCTTCTAAATCGAGAAACGTTTCTACGGAAACGATAGGATTTTCTTTGGGGTTCCGAGTATCTCTTTTCCGATGCATTATACCTCCTTTACTGCATCCCTCGCTCCCTCACATTGCCGAATTAACACACAATTTGCGTCCATATGAAATACTCTGGGTTCCCTGCATTATCTTTCTAAAACGAGATACATTTCTACGGAAACGATAGGATGTTCTTTTGGGAGTCTAGTATCTCTTTTCCGATGCATTATTCCTCCTTAACTGCATCCCTCGCTCCCTCACATTGACGAATTAACACATAATTTGCGTCCGTATGAAATACTCTGGATTCCCTGCATTGTCCTTCTAAATCGAGATACGTTTCTACGGAAAGGATAGGATTTTCTTTTTGGTTCCAAGTATCTCTTTTCCGATGCATTATTCCTCCTTTACTGCATTCCTCGCTCCCTCACATTGACGAATTAACACACAATTTGCGTCCATATGAAATACTCTGGATTAGCTGCATTGTCCTTCTAAATCGAGATACGTTTCTACGGAAACGATAGGATCTTCTTTGGGGTTCCGAGTATTTCTTTTCCGATGCATTATTCCTCCTTTACTGCATTCCTCGCTCCCTCACATTGACGAATTGAAACACAATTTGCGTCCATATGAAATACTCTGGATTAGCTGCATTGTCCTTCTAAATCGAGATACGTTTCTACGGAATGGATAGGTTTTCCTTTGGGGTTCCGAGTATCTCTTTTCCGATGCATTATTCCTCCTTTACTGCATCCCTCGCTCCCTCACATTGACGAACTAACACACAATTTGCGTCCATATGAAATACTCTGGATTCCCTGCATTGTCCTTCTAAATCGAGATACGTTTCTACAGAAACAATCGGATTTTCTTTGGGGTTCCGAGTATCTCTTTTCCGATGCATTATTCCTCCTTTACTGCATCCCTCGCTCCCTCACATTGCACAATTAACACACAATTTGCGTCCATATGAAATACGCTGGGTTCCCTGCATTATCTTTCTAAAACGAGATACGTTTCTACAGAAACGATAGGATTTTCTTTTGGGAGTCGAGTATCTCTTTTCCGATGCATTATTCCTCCTTTACTGCATCCCTCGCTCCCTCACATTGACGAATTAACACACAATTTGCGTCCATATGAAATACTCTGGATTCCCTGCATTGTCTTTCTAAATCGAGATACGTTTCTACGGAAACGATAGGATTTTCTTTGGGGTTCCGAGTATCTCTTTTCCGATGCATTATTCCTTCTTTACTGCATCCCTCTCTCCCTCACATTGACGAATTAACACACAATTTGCGTCCATATGAAATACTCTGGATTCCCTGCATTGTCCTTCTAAATCGAGATTTTCTACGGAAAGGATAGGATTTCCTTTGGGGTTCCAAGTATCTCTTTTCCGATGCATTATTCCTCCTTTACTGCATCCCTCGCTCCCTCACATTGACGAACTAACACACAATTTGCGTCCATATGAAATACTCTGGATTCCCTGCATTGTCCATCTAAATCGAGATACGTTTCTACGGAAACGATAGGATTTTCCTTGGGGTTCCGAGTATCTCTTTTCGGATACATTATTCCTCCTTTACTGCATCCCTGGCTCCCTCACATTGCCGAATTAACACACAATTTGCGTCCATATGAAATACTCTGCGTTCCCTGCATTATCTTTCTAAAACGAGATACGTTTCTACGGAAACGATAGGATTTTCTTTTGGGTGTCTAGTATCTCTTTTCCGATGCATTATTCCTCCTTTACTGCATCCCTCGCTCCCTCACATTGACGAATTAACACACAATTTGCGTCCATATGAAATACTCTGGATTCCCTGCATTGTCCTTCAAAATCGAGATACGTTTGTATGGAAACGATAGGATTTACCTTGGGGTTCCGAGTATCTCTTTTCCGATGGATTATTCCTCCTTTAGTGCATTCCTCGCATCATCACATTGACGAATTAACACACAATTTGCGTCCATATGAAATACTCTGGATTCCCTGCATTGTCCTTCTAAATCGAGTTACGTTTCTACAGAAACGATGGGATTTTCTTTGGGGTTCCGAGTATCTCTTTTCCGATGCATTATTCCTCCTTTACTGCATCCCTCGCACCCTCTCATTGACGAATTAACACACAATTTGCGTCCATATGAAATACACTGGATTCCCTGCATTGTCCTTCTAAATCGAGATACGTTTCTACGGAAATGATAGGATTTTCTTTGATGTTCCGAGTATCTCTTTTCCGATGCATTATTCCTCCTTTACTGCATCCCTCGCTCCCTCACATTGACGAATTAACACATAATTTGCGTCCGTATGAAATACTCTGGATTCCCTGCATTGTCCTTCTAAATCGAGATACGTTTCTACGGAAACGATAGGATTTTCTTTTTGGTTCCAAGTATCTCTTTCCGATGCATTATTCCTCCTTTACTGCATTCCTCGCTCCCTCACATTGACGAATTAACACACAATTTGCGTCCATATGAAATACTCTGGATTAGCTGCATTGTCCTTCTAAATCGAGATACGTTTCTACGGAAACGATAGGATCTTCTTTGGGGTTCCGAGTATCTCTTTTCCGATGCATTATTCCTTCTTTACTGCATCCCTCTCTCCCTCACATTGACGAATTAACACACAATTTGCTTCCATATGAAATACACTGGATTCCCTGCATTGTCCTACTAAATCGAGATACGTTTCTACGGAAACGATAGGATTTTCTTTGGGGTTCCGAGTATCTCTTTTCCGATGCATTATTCCTCCTTTACTGCATCCCTCGCTCCCTCACATTGCCGAATTAACACAGAATTTGCGTCCATATGAAATACTCTGGGTTCCCTGCATAATGTTTCTAAAACGAGATACATTTCTACGGAAACGATAGGATTTTTTTTTGGGAGTCTAGTATCTCTTTTCCGATGCATTATTCCTCCTTAACTGCATCCCTCGCTCCCTCACATTGACGAATTACCACATAATGTGCGTCCGTATGAAATACTCTGGATTCCCTGCATTGTCCTTCTAAATCGAGATACGTTTCTACGGAAACGGTAGGATTTTCTTTGGGGTTCCAAGTATCTCTTTTCCGATGCATTATTCCTCCTTTACTGCATTCCTCGCTCCCTCACATTGACGAATTAACGAACAATTTGCGTCCATATGAAATACTCTGGATCCCCTGCATTGTCCTTCTAAATCGAGATACGTTTCTACAGAAACGATAGGATCTTCTTTGGGGTTCCGAGTATCTCTTTTCCGATGCATTATTCCTCCTTACTGCATCCCTCGCTCCCTAACATTGACGAATTAACACACAATTTGCGTCCATATGAAATACTCTGGGTTAATTGCATTATCCTTCTAAAACGAGATACGTTTCTAGGGAAACGATAGGATTTTCTTTTGGGAGTCGAGTATCTCTTTTCCGATGCCTTATTCCCCCTTTACTGCATGCCTCGCTCCCTCACATTGACGAATTAACACACAATTTGCGTCCATATGAAATACTCTGGATTCCCTGCATTGTCCTTCTAAATCGAGATACGTTTCAACGGAAACGAAAGGATTTTCTTTGGGGTTCCGAGTATCTCTTTTCCGATGCATTATTCCTTCTTTACTGCATCCCTCTCTCCCTCACATTGACGAATTAACACACAATTTGCGTCCATATGAAATACTCTGGATTCCCTGCATTGTCCTTCTAAATCGAGATACGTTTCTACGGAAAGAATAGGATTTCCTTTGGGGTTCCGAGTATCTCTTTTCCGATGCATTATTCCTCCTTTACTGCATCCCTCGCTCCCTCACATTGACGACCTAACACACAATTTGCGTCCATATGAAATACTCTGGATTCCCTGCATTGTCCTTCTAAATCGAGATACGTTTCTACGGAAACGATAGGATTTTCTTTGGGGTTCCTAGTATCTCTTTTCCGATACATTATTCCACCTTTACTGCATCCCTCGCTCCCTCACATTGCCGAATTAACACACAATTTGCGTCCATATGAAATACTCTGGGTTCCCTGCATTATCTTTCTAACACGAGATACGTTTCTACGGAAACGATAGGATTTTCTTTTGGGAGTCTAGGATCTCTTTTCCGATGCATTATTCCTCCTTTACTGCATCCCTCGCTCCCTCACATTGACGAATTAACACACAATTTGCGTCCATATGAAATACTCTGGATTCCCTGCATTGTCCTTCTAAATCGAGATACGTTTCTACGGAAACGATAGGATTTTCTTTGGGGTTCCGAGTATCTCTTTTCCGATGCATTATTCCTCCTTAACTGCATCCCTCGCTCCCTCACATTGACGATTTAACAGATAATTTGCGTCCATATGAAATACTGTGGATTCCCTGCATTGTACTTCTAAATCGAGATACGTTTCTACGGAAACGATAGGATTTTCTTTGGGGTTCCGAGTATCTCTTTTCCGATGCATTATTCCTCCTTTACTGCATCCCTCGCTCCCTCACATTGACGAATTAACACACAATTTGCGTCCATATGAAATACTCTGGATTCCCTGCATTGTCCTTCTAAATCGAGATACGTTTCTACGGAAACGATAGGATTTTCTTTGGGGTTCCGAGTATCTCTTTTCCGATGCATTATTCCTCCTTAACTGCATCCCTCGCTCCCTCACATTGACGAATTAACAGATAATTTGCGTCCATATGAAATACTGTGGATTCCCTGCATTGTACTTCTAAATCGAGATACGTTTCTACGGAAACGATAGGATTTTCTTTGGGGTTCCGAGTATCTCTTTTCCGATGCATTATTCCTCCTTTACTGCATCCCTCGCTCCCTCACATTGACGAACTAACACACAATTTGCGTCCATATGAAATACTCTGGATTCCCTGCATTGTCCTTCTAAATCGAGATACGTTTCTACGGAAAGGATAGGATTTCCTTTGGGGTTCCGAGTATCTCTTTTCCGATGCCTTATTCCTCCTTTACTGCATCCCTCGCTCCCTCACATTGACGAACTAACACACAATTTGCGTCCATATGAAATACTCTGGATTCCCTGCATTGTCCCTCTAAATCGAGATACGTTTCTACGGAAACGATAGGATTTTCTTTGGGGTTCCGAGTATCTCTTTTCCGATACATTATTCCTCCTTTACTGCATTCCTCGCTCCATCACATTGACAAATTAACACACAATTTGCGTCCATATGAAATACTCTGGATTCCCTGCATTGTCCTTCTAAATCGAGATACGTTTCTACAGAAGCGATAGGATTTTCTTTGGGGTTCCGAGTATCTCTTTTCCGATGCATTATTCCTCCTTTACTGCATCCCTCGCTCCCTCTCATTGACGAATTAACACACAATTTGCGTCCATATGAAATACACTGGATTCCCTGCATTGTCCTTCTAAATCGAGATACGTTTCTACGGAAACGATAGGATTTTCTTTGGGGTTCCGAGTATCTCTTTTCCGATGCATTATTCCTCCTTTACTGCATCCCTCGCTCCCTCACATTGCCGAATTAACACACAATTAGCGTCCATATGAAATACTCTGGGTTCCCTGCATTATCTTTCTAAAACGAGATACATTTCTAGGGAAACGATAGGATTTTCTTTTGGGAGTCTAGTATCTCTTTTCCGATGCATTATTCCTCCTTAACTGCATCCCTCGCTCCCTAACATTGACGAATTAACACATAATTTGCGTCCGTATGAAATACTCTGGATTCCCTGCATTGTCCTTCTAAATCGATATACGTTTCTACGGAAACGATAGGATTTTCTTTGGGGTTCCGTGTATCTCTTTTCCGAAGCATTATTCCTCCTTTACTGCATCCCACGCTCCCTCACATTGACGAATTAACACACAATTTGCGTCCATACGAAATACTCTGGATTCCCTGCATTGTCCTTCTAAATCGAGATACGTTTCAGCGGAAACGATAGGATTTTCTTTGGGGTTCCGAGTGTCTCTTTTCCGATGCATTATTCCTCCTTTACTGCATCCCTCGCTCCCTCACATTGACGAATTAACACACAATTTGCGTCCATATGAAATACTCTGGGTTCCCTGCATTATCTTTCTAAAATGAGATACGTTTCTACGGAAACGATAGGATTTTCTTTTGGGAGTCGAGTATCTCTTTTCCGATGCATTATTCCTCCATTCCTGCATCCCTCGCTCCCTCACTTTGACGAATTAACACACAATTTGCGTCCATATGTATATACTCTGGACTCCCTGCATTGTCCTTCTAAATCGAGATACGTTTCTACGGAAACGATAGGATTTTCTTTGGGGTTCCGAGTATCTCTTTTCCGATGCATTATTCCTTCTTTACTGCATCCCTCTCTCCCTCACATTGACGAATTAACACACAATTTGCGTCCATATGAAATACTCTGGATTCCCTGCATTGTCCTTCTAAATTGAGATACGTTTCTACGGAAAGGATAGGATTTCCTTTGGGGTTCCGAGTATCTCTTTTCCGATGCATTATTCCTCCTTTACTGCATCCCTCGCTCCCTCACATTGACGAACTAACACACAATTTGCGTCCATAAGAAATACTCTGGATTCCCTGCATTGACCTTCTAAATCGAGATACGTTTCTACGGAAACGATAGGATTTTCTTTGGGGTTCCGAGTATCTCTTTTCCGATACATTATTCCTCCTTTACTGCATCCCTCGCTCCCTCACATTGCCGATTTGACACACAATTTGCGTCCATATGAAATACTCTGGGTTCCCTGCATTATCTTTCTAACACGAGATACGTTTCTACGGAAACGATAGGATTTTCTTTTGGGAGTCTAGGATCTCTTTTCCGATGCATTATTCCTCCTTTACTGCATCCCTCGCTCCCTCACATTGACGAATTAACACACAATTTGCGTCCATATGAAATACCCTGGATTCCCTGCATTGTCCTTCTAAATCGAGATACGTTTCTACGGAAACGATAGGATTTTCTTTGGGGTTCCGAGTATCTCTTTTCAAATGCATTATTCCTCCTTAACTGCATCCCTCGCTCCCTCACATTGACGAATTAACAGATAATTTGCGTCCATATGAAATACTGTGGATTCCCTGCACTGTACTTCAAAATCGAGATACGTTTCTACGGTAACAATCGGATTTTCTTTGGGGTTCCAAGTATCACTTTTCCGATGCATTATTCCTCCTTTGCTGCATCCCTCGCTCCCTCACATTGACGAACTAACACACAATTTGCGTCCATATGAAATACTCTGGATTCCCTGCATTGTCCTTCTAAATCGAGGTACGTTTCTACGGAAAGGATAGGATTTTCTTTGGGGTTCCGAGTATCTCTTTTCCGATACTTTATTCCTCCTTTACTGCATCCCTCGCTCCCTCACATTGCCGAATTAACACACAATTTGCGTCCATATGGAATACTCTGGGTTCCCTGCATTATCTTTTTAAAACGAGATACGTTTCTACGGAAACGATAGGATTTTCTTTTGGGTGTCTAGTATCTCTTTTCCGATGCATTATTCCTCCTTTACTGCATCCCTCGCTCCCTCACATTGACGAATAAACACACAATTTGCGTCCATATGAAATACTCTGGATTCCCTGCATTGTCCTTCTAAATCGAGATTTTCTACGGACAGGATAGGATTTCCTTTGGGGTTCCGAGTATCTCTTTTGCGATGCATTATTCCTCCTTTACTGCATCCCTCGCTCCCTCACATTGACGAACTAACACCCAATTTGCGTCCATATGAAATACTCTGGATTCCCTGCATTGTCCTTCTAAATCGAGATACGTTTCTACGGAAACGATAGGATCTTCTTTGGGGTTCCGTGTATCTCTTTTCCGATGCATTATTCCTTCTTTACTGCATCCCTCTCTCCCTCACATTGACGAATTAACACACAATTTGCTTCCATATGAAATACACTGGATTCCCTGCATTGTCCTACTAAATCGAGATACGTTTCTACGGAAACGATAGGATTTTCTTTGGGGTTCCGAGTATCTCTTTTCCGATGCATTATTCCTCCTTTACTGCATCCCTCGCTCCCTCACATTGCCGAATTAACACAGAATTTGCGTCCATATGAAATACTCTGGGTTCCCTGCATAATGTTTCTAAAACGAGATACATTTCTACGGAAACGATAGGATTTTTTTTTGGGAGTCTAGTATCTCTTTTCCGATGCATTATTCCTCCTTAACTGCATCCCTCGCTCCCTCACATTGACGAATTACCACATAATGTGCGTCCGTATGAAATACTCTGGATTCCCTGCATTGTCCTTCTAAATCGAGATACGTTTCTACGGAAACGGTAGGATTTTCTTTGGGGTTCCAAGTATCTCTTTTCCGATGCATTATTCCTCCTTTACTGCATTCCTCGCTCCCTCACATTGACGAATTAACGAACAATTTGCGTCCATATGAAATACTCTGGATCCCCTGCATTGTCCTTCTAAATCGAGATACGTTTCTACAGAAACGTTAGGATCTTCTTTGGGGTTCCGAGTATCTCTTTTCCGATGCATTATTCCTCCTTACTGCATCCCTCGCTCCCTAACATTGACGAATTAACACACAATTTGCGTCCATATGAAATACTCTGG
This sequence comes from Schistocerca nitens, assembly GCF_023898315.1. Lineage (NCBI taxonomy): Eukaryota > Metazoa > Arthropoda > Insecta > Orthoptera > Acrididae > Schistocerca > Schistocerca nitens. The sequence goes on from NC_064615.1 coordinate 1,129,426,496, forward strand.
GTTAATTGCATTATCCTTCTAAAACGAGATACGTTTCTAGGGAAACGATAGGATTTTCTTTTGGGAGTCGAGTATCTCTTTTCCGATGCCTTATTCCCCCTTTACTGCATGCCTCGCTCCCTCACATTGACGAATTAACACACAATTTGCGTCCATATGAAATACTCTGGATTCCCTGCATTGTCCTTCTAAATCGAGATACGTTTCAACGGAAACGAAAGGATTTTCTTTGGGGTTCCGAGTATCTCTTTTCCGATGCATTATTCCTTCTTTACTGCATCCCTCTCTCCCTCACATTGACGAATTAACACACAATTTGCGTCCATATGAAATACTCTGGATTCCCTGCATTGTCCTTCTAAATCGAGATACGTTTCTACGGAAAGAATAGGATTTCCTTTGGGGTTCCGAGTATCTCTTTTCCGATGCATTATTCCTCCTTTACTGCATCCCTCGCTCCCTCACATTGACGACCTAACACACAATTTGCGTCCATATGAAATACTCTGGATTCCCTGCATTGTCCTTCTAAATCGAGATACGTTTCTACGGAAACGATAGGATTTTCTTTGGGGTTCCTAGTATCTCTTTTCCGATACATTATTCCACCTTTACTGCATCCCTCGCTCCCTCACATTGCCGAATTAACACACAATTTGCGTCCATATGAAATACTCTGGGTTCCCTGCATTATCTTTCTAACACGAGATACGTTTCTACGGAAACGATAGGATTTTCTTTTGGGAGTCTAGGATCTCTTTTCCGATGCATTATTCCTCCTTTACTGCATCCCTCGCTCCCTCACATTGACGAATTAACACACAATTTGCGTCCATATGAAATACTCTGGATTCCCTGCATTGTCCTTCTAAATCGAGATACGTTTCTACGGAAACGATAGGATTTTCTTTGGGGTTCCGAGTATCTCTTTTCCGATGCATTATTCCTCCTTAACTGCATCCCTCGCTCCCTCACATTGACGATTTAACAGATAATTTGCGTCCATATGAAATACTGTGGATTCCCTGCATTGTACTTCTAAATCGAGATACGTTTCTACGGAAACGATAGGATTTTCTTTGGGGTTCCGAGTATCTCTTTTCCGATGCATTATTCCTCCTTTACTGCATCCCTCGCTCCCTCACATTGACGAATTAACACACAATTTGCGTCCATATGAAATACTCTGGATTCCCTGCATTGTCCTTCTAAATCGAGATACGTTTCTACGGAAACGATAGGATTTTCTTTGGGGTTCCGAGTATCTCTTTTCCGATGCATTATTCCTCCTTAACTGCATCCCTCGCTCCCTCACATTGACGAATTAACAGATAATTTGCGTCCATATGAAATACTGTGGATTCCCTGCATTGTACTTCTAAATCGAGATACGTTTCTACGGAAACGATAGGATTTTCTTTGGGGTTCCGAGTATCTCTTTTCCGATGCATTATTCCTCCTTTACTGCATCCCTCGCTCCCTCACATTGACGAACTAACACACAATTTGCGTCCATATGAAATACTCTGGATTCCCTGCATTGTCCTTCTAAATCGAGATACGTTTCTACGGAAAGGATAGGATTTCCTTTGGGGTTCCGAGTATCTCTTTTCCGATGCCTTATTCCTCCTTTACTGCATCCCTCGCTCCCTCACATTGACGAACTAACACACAATTTGCGTCCATATGAAATACTCTGGATTCCCTGCATTGTCCCTCTAAATTGAGATACGTTTCTACGGAAACGATAGGATTTTCTTTGGGGTTCCGAGTATCTCTTTTCCGATACATTATTCCTCCTTTACTGCATTCCTCGCTCCATCACATTGACAAATTAACACACAATTTGCGTCCATATGAAATACTCTGGATTCCCTGCATTGTCCTTCTAAATCGAGATACGTTTCTACAGAAGCGATAGGATTTTCTTTGGGGTTCCGAGTATCTCTTTTCCGATGCATTATTCCTCCTTTACTGCATCCCTCGCTCCCTCTCATTGACGAATTAACACACAATTTGCGTCCATATGAAATACACTGGATTCCCTGCATTGTCCTTCTAAATCGAGATACGTTTCTACGGAAACGATAGGATTTTCTTTGGGGTTCCGAGTATCTCTTTTCCGATGCATTATTCCTCCTTTACTGCATCCCTCGCTCCCTCACATTGCCGAATTAACACACAATTAGCGTCCATATGAAATACTCTGGGTTCCCTGCATTATCTTTCTAAAACGAGATACATTTCTAGGGAAACGATAGGATTTTCTTTTGGGAGTCTAGTATCTCTTTTCCGATGCATTATTCCTCCTTAACTGCATCCCTCGCTCCCTAACATTGACGAATTAACACATAATTTGCGTCCGTATGAAATACTCTGGATTCCCTGCATTGTCCTTCTAAATCGATATACGTTTCTACGGAAACGATAGGATTTTCTTTGGGGTTCCGTGTATCTCTTTTCCGAAGCATTATTCCTCCTTTACTGCATCCCACGCTCCCTCACATTGACGAATTAACACACAATTTGCGTCCATACGAAATACTCTGGATTCCCTGCATTGTCCTTCTAAATCGAGATACGTTTCAGCGGAAACGATAGGATTTTCTTTGGGGTTCCGAGTGTCTCTTTTCCGATGCATTATTCCTCCTTTACTGCATCCCTCGCTCCCTCACATTGACGAATTAACACACAATTTGCGTCCATATGAAATACTCTGGGTTCCCTGCATTATCTTTCTAAAATGAGATACGTTTCTACGGAAACGATAGGATTTTCTTTTGGGAGTCGAGTATCTCTTTTCCGATGCATTATTCCTCCATTCCTGCATCCCTCGCTCCCTCACTTTGACGAATTAACACACAATTTGCGTCCATATGTATATACTCTGGACTCCCTGCATTGTCCTTCTAAATCGAGATACGTTTCTACGGAAACGATAGGATTTTCTTTGGGGTTCCGAGTATCTCTTTTCCGATGCATTATTCCTTCTTTACTGCATCCCTCTCTCCCTCACATTGACGAATTAACACACAATTTGCGTCCATATGAAATACTCTGGATTCCCTGCATTGTCCTTCTAAATTGAGATACGTTTCTACGGAAAGGATAGGATTTCCTTTGGGGTTCCGAGTATCTCTTTTCCGATGCATTATTCCTCCTTTACTGCATCCCTCGCTCCCTCACATTGACGAACTAACACACAATTTGCGTCCATAAGAAATACTCTGGATTCCCTGCATTGACCTTCTAAATCGAGATACGTTTCTACGGAAACGATAGGATTTTCTTTGGGGTTCCGAGTATCTCTTTTCCGATACATTATTCCTCCTTTACTGCATCCCTCGCTCCCTCACATTGCCGATTTGACACACAATTTGCGTCCATATGAAATACTCTGGGTTCCCTGCATTATCTTTCTAACACGAGATACGTTTCTACGGAAACGATAGGATTTTCTTTTGGGAGTCTAGGATCTCTTTTCCGATGCATTATTCCTCCTTTACTGCATCCCTCGCTCCCTCACATTGACGAATTAACACACAATTTGCGTCCATATGAAATACCCTGGATTCCCTGCATTGTCCTTCTAAATCGAGATACGTTTCTACGGAAACGATAGGATTTTCTTTGGGGTTCCGAGTATCTCTTTTCAAATGCATTATTCCTCCTTAACTGCATCCCTCGCTCCCTCACATTGACGAATTAACAGATAATTTGCGTCCATATGAAATACTGTGGATTCCCTGCACTGTACTTCAAAATCGAGATACGTTTCTACGGTAACAATCGGATTTTCTTTGGGGTTCCAAGTATCACTTTTCCGATGCATTATTCCTCCTTTGCTGCATCCCTCGCTCCCTCACATTGACGAACTAACACACAATTTGCGTCCATATGAAATACTCTGGATTCCCTGCATTGTCCTTCTAAATCGAGGTACGTTTCTACGGAAAGGATAGGATTTTCTTTGGGGTTCCGAGTATCTCTTTTCCGATACTTTATTCCTCCTTTACTGCATCCCTCGCTCCCTCACATTGCCGAATTAACACACAATTTGCGTCCATATGGAATACTCTGGGTTCCCTGCATTATCTTTTTAAAACGAGATACGTTTCTACGGAAACGATAGGATTTTCTTTTGGGTGTCTAGTATCTCTTTTCCGATGCATTATTCCTCCTTTACTGCATCCCTCGCTCCCTCACATTGACGAATAAACACACAATTTGCGTCCATATGAAATACTCTGGATTCCCTGCATTGTCCTTCTAAATCGAGATTTTCTACGGACAGGATAGGATTTCCTTTGGGGTTCCGAGTATCTCTTTTGCGATGCATTATTCCTCCTTTACTGCATCCCTCGCTCCCTCACATTGACGAACTAACACCCAATTTGCGTCCATATGAAATACTCTGGATTCCCTGCATTGTCCTTCTAAATCGAGATACGTTTCTACGGAAACGATAGTATTTTCTTTGGGGTTCCGTGTATCTCTTTTCCGATGCATTATTCCTCCTTTACTGCATCCCACGCTCCCTCACATTGACGAATTAACACACAATTTGCGTCCATACGAAATACTCTGGATTCCCTGCATTGTCCTTCTAAATCGAGATACGTTTCAGCGGAAACGATAGGATTTTCTTTGGGGTTCCGAGTGTCTCTTTTCCGATGCATTATTTCTCCTTTACTGCATCCCTCGCTCCCTCACATTGACGAATTAACACACAATTTGCGTCCATATGAAATACTCTGGATTCCCTGCAATGTCCTTCTAAATCGAGATACGTTTCTACGGAAACGATAGGATTTTCTTTGGGGTTCCGAGTATCTCTTTTCCGATGCATTATTCCTCCTTCACTGCATCCCTCGCTCCCTCACATTGACGAATTAACACACAATTTGCGTCCATATGAAATACTCTGGATTCCCTGCATTGTCCTTCTAAATCGAGATACGTTTCTACGGAAACGATAGGATTTTCTTTGGGGTTCCGAGTATCTCTTTTCCGATACATTATTCCTCCTTTACCGCATCCATCGCTCCCTCACATTGCCGAATTAACACACAATTTGCGTCCATATGAAATACTCTGGGTTCCCTGCATTACCTTTCTAAAACGAGATACGTTTCTACGAAAACGGTAGGATTTTCATTTAGGTGTCTAGTATCTCTTTTCCGATGCATTATTCCTCCTTTACTGCATCCCTCGCTCCCTCACATTGACGAACTAACACACAATTTGCGTCCATATGAAATACTCTGGATTCCCTGCATTGTCCTTCTAAATCGAGATACGTTTGTACAGAAACGATAGGATTTTCTTTGGGGTTACAAGTATCTCTTTTCCGATGCATTATTCCTCCTTAACTGCATCCCTCGCTCCCTCACATTGACGAATTAACACATAATTTGCGTCCGTATGAAATACTCTGGATTCCCTGCATTGTCCTTCTAAATCGATATGCGTTTCTACGGAAACGATAGGATTTTCTTTGGGGTTCCAAGTATCTCTTTTCCGATGCATTATTCCTCCTTTACTGCATCCCTCGCTCCCTCACATTGACGAATTAACACACAATTTGCGTCCATATGAAATACTCTGGTTTCCCTGCATTATCTTTCTAACACGAGATACGTTTCTACGGAAACGATAGGATTTTCTTTTGGGAGTCGAGTATCTCTTTTCCGATGCATTAATCCTCCTTTACTGCATCCATCGCTCCCTCACATTGACGAATTAACACACAATTTGCGTCCATATGAAATACTCTGGGTTCCCTGCATTATCTTTCTAACACGAGATACGTTTCTACGGAAACGATAGGATTTTCTTTTGGGAGTCTAGGATCTCTTTTCCGATGCATTATTCCTCCTTTACTGCATCCCTCGCTCCCTCACATTGACGAATTAACACACAATTTGCGTCCATATGAAATACTCTGGATTCCCTGCATTGTCCTTCTAAATCGAGATACGTTTCTGCGGAAACGATAGGATTTTCTTTGGGGTTCCGAGTATCTCTTTTCCGATGCATTATTCCTCCTTAACTGCATCCCTCGCTCCCTCACATTGACGAATTAACAGATAATTTGCGTCCATATGAAATACTGTGTATTCCCTGCACTGTACTTCTAAATCGAGAACGTTTCTACGGAAACAATCGTATTTTCTTTGGGGTTCCAAGTATCACTTTTCCGATGCATTATTCCTCCTTTACTGCATCCCTCGCTCCCTCACATTGACGAACTAACACACAATTTGCGTCCATATGAAATACTCTGGATTCCCTGCATTGTCCTTCCAAATCGAGGTACGTTTCTTCGGAAAGGATAGGATTTTCTTTGGGGTTCCGAGTATCTCTTTTCCGATACATTATTCCTCCTTCACTGCATCCCTCGCTCCCTCACATTGACAAATTAACAGATAATTTGCGTCCATATGAAATAATGTAGATTCCCTGCATTGTACTTCTAAATCGAGATACGTTTCTACGTAAACAATCGGATTTTCTTTTGGGGTTCCGAGTATCTCTTTTCCGATGCATTATTCCTCCTTTACTGCATCCCTCGCTCCCTCACATTGACGAACTAACACACAATTTGCGTCCATATGAAATACTCTGGATTCCCTGCATTGTCCTTCTAAATCGAGATACGTTTCTACGGAAACGATAGGATCTTCTTTGGGGTTCCGAGTATCTCTTTTCCGATGCATTATTCCTCCTTTACTGCATCCCTCGCTCCCTCACATTGCCGAATTAACACACAATTTGCGTCCATATGAAATACTCTGGGTTCCCTGCATTATCTTTCTAAAATGAGATACGTTTCTACGGAAACGATAGGATTTTCTTTTGGGAGTCGAGTATCTCTTTCCCGATGCATTATTCCTCCTTTACTGCATCCCTCGCTCCCTCACATTGACGGATAAACACACAATTTGCGTCCATATGAAATACTCTGGATTCCCTGCATTGTCCTTCTAAATCGAGATACGTTTCTACGGAAACGATAGGATTTTCTTTGGGGTTCCGAGTATCTCTTTTCCGATGCATTATTCCTTCTTTACTGCATCCCTCTCTCCCTCACATTGACGAATTAACACACAATTTGCGTCCATATGAAATACTCTGGATTCCCTGCATTGTCCTTCTAAATCGAGATACGTTTCTACGGAAAGGATAGGATTTCCTTTGGGGTTCCGAGTATCTCTTTTCCGATGCATTATTCCTCCTTTACTGCATCCCTCGCTCCCTCACATTGACGAACTAACACACAATTTGCGTCCATAAGAAATACTCTGGATTCCCTGCATTGACCTTCTAAATCGAGATACGTTTCTACGGAAACGATAGGATTTTCTTTGGGGTTCCGAGTATCTCTTATCCGATACATTATTCCTCCTTTACTGCATCCCTCGCTCCCTCACATTGCCGAATTGACACACAATTTGCGTCCATATGAAATACTCTGGGTTCCCTGCATTATCTTTCTAACACGAGATACGTTTCTACGGAAACGATAGGATTTTCTTTTGGGAGTCTAGGATCTCTTTTCCGATGCATTATTCCTCCTTTACTGCATCCCTCGCTCCCTGACATTGACGAATTAACACACAATTTGCGTCCATATGAAATACTCTGGATTCCCTGCATTGTCCTTCTAAATCGAGATACGTTTCTACGGAAACGATAGGATTTTCTTTGGGGTTCCGAGTATCTCTTTTCCGATGCATTATTCCTCCTTAACTGCTTCCCTCGCTCCCTCACATTGACGAATTAACAGATAATTTGCGTCCATATGAAATACTGTGTATTCCCTGCACTGTACTTCTAAATCGAGATACGTTTCTACGGAAACAATCGGATTTTCTTTGGGGTTCCAAGTATCACTTTTCCGATGCATTATTCTTCCTTTACTGCATCCCTCGCTCCCTCACATTGACGAATAAACACACAATTTGCGTCCATATGAAATACTCTGGATTCCCTGCATTGTCCTTCTAAATCGAGATTATCTACGGACAGGATAGGATTTCCTTTGGGGTTCCGAGTATCTCTTTTGCGATGCATTATTCCTCCTTTACTGCATCCCTCACTCCCTCACATTGACGAATTAACACACAATTT